>NC_056732.1:1695639484-1695771984 GCF_019279795.1 Protopterus annectens
TATATATATATATATATATATATATATATACTTTTTTTCTTTCTTTTCTTTGTTTTTCTTTTTGCTGATTGATGTGCCTATATTTTTATTATACTTTTTTCATAATAGAAATTACATTTATTATAATGCTTTTGTGACAAGTATCATTGGAACTTTTGCATCCATTTGAGCTACCATCAACTCAGACAGTTGGATATTTTGGTCAGCTGAAAGGTACATCAGGACTGCCAACCCCTCCCCTCACATCACACTGGAACATACATTCAAGAACTGGTGTAGGATAGAACTCCAGTCTAGTGATCTTTTCCAGCATCAGTACTAGAGGTGCTATTGGTTGAGATATTGGCACTGCTCACATTTTTAAAGCTGTTAGAAATTGGCCCTAGGCGTGAGTGCGTGCATGTGTGTGCCATCTGTGGAAGGTTGGGCTCTGGCCTGGCAACTCGACACCATAAAACTCCACTGCCAATCATGAATGGACAGGTGATCTGCTGTGGTGACCCCTAACTGGGAAAAGCTAAAAGAAGAAGAAGGAGAAGAAGAAATACTTATAGCAATGCTTATGTGCTTATCCCTCAAAAATGCTTATATTTTAATAGGATTTTAAGTAGATTGTGTGTGTGTATGTGTGTGTGTGTGTGTGTGTGTGTGTATCTATATGTGTATATAGACAGATATATGGACCGTTCTCTCTCTCTCTCTAGATATATATATATATATATATATATATATATATATATATATATATAGTTTATATCATTTGAATGAAAGTTCAAAATCTCGATCGCTGTAAATAGCGAAAATGCCAATAATTGATGTTGGGAAATTTGTCCTTTCCTCACTGTAGTGCCATCTCGGTGTTGGTATATATATATATATATATATATATATATATATATATATATAAAATATATATAAAATTAGCGGGGGGTGTGGGGGGTGCAGCCTCCCACAATAAAGGATTAGATTATCGGCATTTTCGCTATTTACAGCGATCGAGATTTTGAACTTTCATTCAAATTATATAGATTATATATATATATATATATATATATATATATATATATATATGTATATATATATATATATATATATATATGTATATGTATGGGTCTACCTGATAACACCGACATGCCAAAACACCGACAACGAAATAACCGACACGACAAAACCAAAAGAAACCGAATGTTCAAAAACATGAAACTTCACATGCCCGACAAACCACAATCCCGACAATCAACAAAACAAATACCTTTCCCAAAAAACACACACACAACACAAGCACACCAAAAACCTTACAAACCTACACTAAACCTTACATACACAACTATCTATGCACTAACCTTAACCCAAACCCTAACCCTAAGGTCCGTCACTATCGCATACTTACCTTACCCACACCCTAACCCTAACTCACTTAATCTGCCCCTAACCCTTAAGTCTGTCACTATCGCATACTTACCTTACCCACACCCTAACCCTAACTCACTTAATCCACCCCTAACCCTCAAGTCTGTCACTATCCCCCACTTACCTTACCCACACTCTAACCCTAACTCACTTAACCCGCCCCTAAACCTAAAGTCTGTTACTATTGCACAGTTACCTGACGCGCACCCTACCCTAATGCCCGTCACTATCACACACTTACCTTACCCACACCCTGACCCTAACGTCTGTCCCTATCACACACTTACCTTAACATGTCGGTGTTCTCAGCATCAGGATTCTCAACTTTTGATCATCTCTGTTGTCGATCTTCCGGTGTCTATCGGCATCGTGGACTTTTGGCATTTTCAGGTAGACCTATATATATATATATATATATATATATATATATATATATATATATATACATATACACAGATACATATGCATGTGATATGTGTGCATGTGCGTGTTTGCAATTATATATGTCTACATAAATCTAGAGCTTATCTAAACACTCCTGTCTTGGTTTGTTATTTACTCTGGAGCTTTTTGGGATTTTATTTCTTACCATTGTTTTTAACTGCTTATAGGAAGGAAGAGATGATAAGATTTACTTTGCTTTATATTTTGTTGTTTTACCTTTAACTTTCACTGTTTTTGTTAGAAAGAGAGAGGATTTATTCAGACAAAAATCTAAGCAACCTAAGGGACCTAGTCAACTATAAAGTCACAGACTACAGAGGGGACAATCTGGAGGTTATCTAAACAGTCCTGTTTTGTTTTGTGATTTATTGCTCTTTACTGTTAAAAATAGGTGTGCCTACCAGAGATAGTAAAGCATAAAGAAATTCCAGCTTTTGTCTGACTTTCAGAACTTGGACGGTCAGAGCAACAACTTTACTGCACTTCCTTTAGTATTTAGTTGCATATTTTTATGTGATTTTTCTCACAGAAGTTGATTTAATTTCTCTTTGAATTCTGTGATAACTGATTTTAATTACTCTTTTCTTTTATAACATTTTATTCATTTGAAGCTGAATATGGATTCTTTTAATGAGTATGCCATTAATGATTTTCTAAAGTACAAATATCTTGTACAGTGTAAGAAATTCTAGGCATATTTAAAGGTAATGCCTGATAACACTGGTGATCTGTGTTCCTCATGTCAAAAGTTGGATGATTTGCTTACCATTGTTAGCAGTAAATCTAAACTTAATGGTGATGATTACACTTGCACAACTGGCACGGCTTGGAGAGCATTATTACATAAATTAATGACTGGACTGGTGAGATAAATAATGTAAGACAAAGAGGAAATAGAAAACATTTAGGAAAGGGTGTGTCTATTTTCTGTAAAGATCACTCAACCCCTATGAAATGAGATGATGCCCCGACAACTTTGGAATTCTGGATACAAGTATTCAGCAATGTGAGGATTCAGATTGTTTAGAAGGAAACAAAAAAGGAAAGAAAGGAAGAAGTAAACAACAAATAACAAGGAAGAAAAAGAAACTGGTAAATGTATGTATTGTTTGCATTTGCAGAGAAGATAATTTACATTAAATTGTGTTATGCCTGCCAGGAGCAAAAACAGAGGATGTGGTACAAGCCTTGGAATGCCTTAATGTAAGGAAGTATGGATCTGTTTTTATTCATGTTGGTACAAATTATCTCATCTGCAAGGGCTCTCTGACTGTTAGTCGGGAACTGACAGCCCTCTTAGATAGTATCACTTGTACTGGTGTCAGCACATATTTTTCACAAATCACATATTTTATTTATTTATTTTATATTTGTTTACTGGGAAAGTCCGATTGGCATGTTGCCCTTTTTCAATGGCGGTCTGAGTCAAAAAAACTCCATTGTTGGTATAATATGTAATACACTGGCATTAGCAATAAGACAGAAATTGATTAAGTTAAGAAACAAAAGCTCTAATCAGTATACAGTGATGTCCTATCTAAAGACAGCTTTTGGTTTTGTACAAGATATAACAATATGTGCGCAGGATTATCACAACGTTTAGACAAACAATCACTTGCAGTGTATGTACATTTTATTAAACTTTTGCTTACTGGGAAAGTCTGACTTGGAAGAAAGACAATTTTCAGCAGAGGCCTGGGGAGAAATGCTCCAGACACACATCTTTGTAACATGGGAGGAAACCAGAGAAAACCCACATGAATGAAATGAGAACATGCAGACTCCACACAGAAGGTACCCCAGCCAAAAATCAAACTGGAGATCCTCTTGCTGTGAGGCAACAATGCTACTGCTGCACCACTGCACTGCCCGTATGATGCAAGCAGTAGAAAGTAGGATAATTCCATAGTTTTAAGATGAAGGGATTAGAGAAAAACTTGAATGTACAGTGATTGTGCCAAATCAAATCAAGTATGGGCAAAGAGCTTGTACATTATGAAAATAGGTGATGCTTTATTTTAGAGAACTAAGTTCAGCAGTTAGCTTATGGATTCACATTTATGGGGTGTTGGGAGGTGGATTGGAAAGCAGCTTGGTAGAAATATTAGTTGGGGTTTAGTGATGGATTAGATAAAACTGTCATGGTTAACCTTGATCAGAACAGGTGCATAGCCAGGAATTGGTAAGGTTGGTCTTAATGAAATGCTTGAAGCTTTTTCACTTGGCTGTTAGAAAGGAAAGTCAGGTCACTGTGAATGCAAAGATGTTTGGGTAAATACTTACATGAAAAATGTCCCATTTAAAAAAAATGGAAAAGTGTAGAGCATCCAAGCCTAATTTTGGACACACATATATTCAGGCAGGATGGAGTGGTTTTGTCAAGATCAGGGAAGAGAAGTTTTGCAACAGATAATTTTGCAATATTTGACAAACACAAGGTGGGATTTTTGCCAGGACGAAAATATAACAGTTCACAGATAGCAATATTTGAGCCATTTCTAATGGTTGTTAATGCTAGGATCATTAATAATAAAGTTTTATTATTAGTAAATTTACTATATTCCCACAAGATTGATGTATATGTATTGTTAAAGAATGATGACTGGAAACCAGTTGTGTCAGGGTGTAAATATTTTTACTGTAACAGACATTCTAACAAAAACATCAGTTAGAGGTGTTATGATAGGAATTGAATATAGTTAAGCGATCTGAAATTATTACATGTTCAATGATAACATGAATACTATAGATTGTGTAACTGTGACAATAAAGACAACCCTGGAACATATAACAATTGTTGGAGTGTATTGATGACCAAAGTCGAAATTCATACATATGTTGCATGAAATATAGGAGGGAAGAATAATATTAGCTGGTCACTTAAATTTACCAGAAATGCACTAGAATAACATTGACTGAACATTAGTAAAGAAATTATTCACTACATATTTTCATGAAAAGCAATTGCTTCAAATTAAAAAAAAAAAAAAAAACTACCAGGGAAAGGAACATACTAGACTTTGTGTTCCTAAAGAAATTACTGTTACATCATGTCAAGTTTTACCACCATTGATGTGCAGTAATCATGGGGTTATAAAGGTTAATTTATTGCTAGATAATTCTGCCAAACTAAAATCTAAACCGATGCACAGAAGGTTAATTACAGATTATATGGAAACAAAACAGTCACTATGTAAACCTAATTGGAGCTCAGAGGACAAACTGCAGAAGGAATGTGGAAAGTTCTGAAAGAGAACTTGTCTGAGTGCAAAAAAATCAAAAAAATGTTTAACCTCAAGATCTAGGCACAGAACATCAGCAGGATATATTTCCATATAAATAAGATACCTGATTAAGGTGAGACAAAAAAATATGACAAATGGAAAACAGGTCGAACTACAACTTTGAAAACTGAAATAAACAAGCTGGACAAAAAATTAAGCATAGTGAGAGACAAGATGAAGAACATTTTGAAGAAAATTTAGGCAAAGATTTTGAGCATAAAAATAAACCATTTTATAGATACATAAGATGTGGAAGGAGCAAAGAAATACAAATTGATAAATGGTATGTAAATTAAAAAATATTCTCAGAGAGAACAGATTATAGATATATTGAAAAAATAGAGCCAGAGACACAATTGTTAAAAAAACGTAGGCAAACAACCCCCTAATATCAGGAGGTAGTAAATCCAGGCTGAGAATGTGTCCAAAAATAGAAGAGATCCACGAATAGTATGTTTCAGGTACCAGTTTAATGAAAGACACAAGCGCTTTCACATAGCTTCATCAGGTGTAACTCTTACATGCAAAAACACACCTTTATATACAAATTTAATTACAAATTTAATCAGTCACATGTCAGAAACTTTTAAGACTCTTAAAAAGACATAACATTTTCAAAAATTTCCAAAAAGACAAGCTGATATCGTGCCAATAAAAACAATCATAAAAAACATGAATATAAATATAAACATAAATGGGAGACAAATATAAATATCTAAAAATGTATATATATATATATATATATATATATATATATATATAAAAAGCTAAAAAACACACCTTCTATTCAATGGTCTATTACGTAGTATAGGCTTAATAGGAACACATTCATTGAGACCATGTCCTAGATTGGACAATCTGACTATCCATTTTGCTTCTGCCTCCTCAGTTTTAGCTCTCACATCTCCTCCTCTGTTATTCTCATAGTTGACAGACAGAACTCTGAAAGTAAATTTATGTTGCTCACCCATGTTGTTAACATGTTTTGCCAAGGCATTAATTCTAGATCTCTTTCTAATGTGATACAGATGCTCCCTCATTCTTTCTCTGAGGGTTCTGTCAGTATTTCCTACGTAGAAGCAATGACATTGTTGGCACTCAGCAAGATAAACAACATGTACAGTTTCACAGGTAGCACTTGCCCTGATATCAAAAGTTCTTGCTATGTCAGGGTGATGGAATATTAAATGTGTGTCTATATAAGGACACTGTGGACAGTTTACACCCTGCAGTTAATTTCTCTGTTCTTACCCCACATAATCTCCTAAATAGATTCTTTTTATTCTTAAAAGTATACTGGGGTCTTATACCAATCAAAGAGGTGATGGTAGGCTCAGTAAGTAATACCTGCCAGTTTCTATTAATAATGTCTGTATAATAATTGATATCTCTAGCATAGGTAAGACAGAGACTAAGCTTGGGTTCATAACTCTTGTTATGTCTAGGAGCAGCAGTAGAGAAGTAAGGTTTAGCTTGGTTCGACCTCATCACCTCTTTGATTGGTATAAGACCCCAGTATACTTTTAAGAATAAAAATAATCTATTTAGGAGATTATGTGGGGTAAGAACAGAGAAATTAACTGCAGGGTGTAAAGGTACTCGACCATGTGGCCACTGTCCACAGTGTCCTTATATAGACACACATTTAATATTCCATCACATTGACATAGCAAGAACTTTTGATATCAGGGCAAGTGCTACCTGTGAAACTGTACATGTTGTTTATCTTGCTGAGTGCCAACAATGTCATTGCTTCTACGTAGGAAAGACTGACAGAACCCTCAGAGAGAGAATGAGGGAGCATCTGTATCACATTAGAAAGAGATCTAGAATTAATGCCTTGGCAAAACATGTTAACAACATGGATGAGCAACATAAATTTACTTTCAGAGTTCTGTCTGTCATCTATGAGAATAACAGAGGAGGAGATGTGAGAGCTAAAACTGAGGAGGCAAAAGCAAAATGGATAGTCAGATTAAGGTCCAATCTAGGACATGGTCTCAATGAATGTGTTCCTATTAAGCCTATACTACGTAATAGACCATTGAATAGAAGGTGTGTTTTTTAGCTTTATATATATATATATATATATATATATATATATATATATATATATATGTATATACATTTTTAGATATTTATATTTGTCTCCCATTTATGTTTATATTTATATTCATGTTTTTTATGATTGTTTTTATTGGCACGATATCAGCTTGTCTTTTTGGAAATTTTTGAAAATGTTATGTCTTTTTAAGAGTCTTAAAAGTTTCTGACATGTGACTAATTAAATTTGTAATTAAATTTGTATATAAAGGTGTGTTTTTGCATGTAAGAGTTACACCTGATGAAGCTATGTGAAAGCGCTTGTGTCTTTCATTAAACTGGTACCTGAAACATACTATTCGTGGATCTCTTCTATTTTTGGACACATTCTTAGCCTGGATTTACTACCTCCTGATATTAGGGGGTTGTTTGCCTACATTTTTTCAACAGATTATAGATATAGTCACAAAATTTTATGCAAAACAGTTTGGCTCCACATAGGGGGTGATAAGTTGTTCCTGTGATGTCCAGGTAACTTCAGATACTGGAATCAAAAGAGATTATACTGAAAAAGAACTATGCAAACTGAATCCAAACAAAGCACTAAGAGGTGACAGAATTAGGAAGAATAACTTGAGAACACTTCAGCAAGACCTTATAGTACCATTATATTTATTATTTACTAGGTCATATAATATGGGGAGATTCCTCAAGATTGGAAACATGCACTTATTAAATCTTTCTTTAAGGGAAAGGGGGGTAAGACAAACCCAGAGTCATATAGACCCTTAAGGTCACTTTCATATTGTGGAAAAATAATGGAGAAGATAATATCAGATAAGTTATTGTCAGAAGTGGAAAGGATGGGACTTGAAACCACATATCAGCATGCATATGTTGAAAATAGATATATTACCACCTGTGACATGATGTTCTATAACAATATATTGACAGCTATAAATGAAAAATTGTGATTTGATTAATTTATATAGATTTAATATCAGCATTTAACAGTGTCATACACAAAACACTGATCAATAAATTACAACATCTAGGTATTGATTTACTCTTGTTAAGAGGGATACTATATTATAAGACAGGACAGGATAAACAAACATGGTGGGGGTGTAGCAATTATGTTTAAAGAATCACTTAATCTAGAAAAACTAAACAGTTCCCCATCAGAAATCTCTCATGCTGAACTCCTTATCACTTGTCTCCAAATTAATCCTTACAAATCCATTAATATCACAGCCATCTACCTACCACCAGGCAACAATCTGCACAACATAGAATCCCTCCTATCCTGGTCATCTTTTTCTCTATCCCAAGAAACCATCATTCTAGGTGATTTCAACCTAGACTGGTTCTCCGGGTCCTCCGACTCCCCTAGCACATTTATAAACTTATACATCTTCATCCAAATTATTAACTACCCCACCTGCATCGACAAGCACTCCAATAAAAAAGTTCTTCTAGACTGGATTTTAATCAACAAACCAAACTGCGGGTACTAGGTAGGCTGTCTACCAGTCATGCTAAATGACATGTTTCTACATTTCTAGTTAGGAAGAAAAAATATATCTAAACCAGCATCTCATACAAATATACCCTTAGCAAAAAATATTTCTCCTCTGACACCTTCAATTTACTACTACAAAACTGTGATTAGTTCCCATTAAAAAAACTGCAACTAGACCTAGCTGTAGAATACTTCATTAACAAATTCCTTGAAATATGAAATAATCTTGCCCCCCCTCAAAAAAATTTGCCAAAAAACCAAACAGCTACCATGGCTTTCTAAAGAAACAAAACAACTAATGAAACAAAGAGATAAGGCCTGGTCACTATATCATATGACCAAAAATAACAATGATCTTACCCTTTACAAACAAGTTAGAAGCCATGCTAAGAAAAACATCATTCCCGCTGAAGACATATTGACCGAGGTACTAGAAAGCACCAATATGTTTTCACTTTGGCTATACAGGAGTTCATGTGGAGTGTGTCTTGGCACTATTTTCAGTCCAGTACAGTATATATTTTTTGGTTTATTGTGTGTTACAAGTTTTTTTTGGTTAAGAAAAACATCATCAAGGATAAAAGAACCTATTTCCTCATCTGCCAACAAAAATACCAGCACAATCCACAAAAATTCTCACAGAATATCAACCACCTCCTTAACCCTGGTAAAACTGCTACCCCTGCCCTCCTCACTACTAACTCATCTGTGCCCTTAGCCTCACAATTCAATTCCCACTTCAACTCTATCACTTCTCTCCTAGACAACAAAACAATCCCAGTTATCCCACCACTCACTGTCCCCTCCCCTACCTCTAATGATGCAAACTCCTCCTTTATTCTCATTCCAACTTCCTACATAAAAAAAAACTCTGATGTAAATTAAAACTCTACTGCTTAGCTGCCGACCAACTTCCAAACAAATATCTAAAACTAGCTGCCCCATCCATCGCCTACCCCATACCTCAACAGATAACAAAAAACCCCAACCTGTCCACAATTAAAACTACCCTGAAAGACTATTTAAATAATTGGCTATGCCCCTGTATTGCTCCCAACTAATATTCTTTCTATTTTTTCCCACTCATCTCACACATGATAGCCCAAATAGTGCTCAACCCACATAGGACCATCCCATTATCTGTCTTATCTTTATTAATCTTTGTTCCTACAGATGACCTAACTTGTAAAACTACATGACCAATTGTGGTCTTTCACAAGTGACTCACCTTGCAAAGCTACATGACTTATGTACCTTATATATATTATAAAAAAAAAAAAGTATTCCTGTATGCCTGAAACATGCATGTTTATATTGTATTCTATTATTATATTTTGCTATAATATTTTTGTTAAGCTCATTACATATTGTTAGCAATGTACTACTTAAACTAAGTTTACTGCTTGTACCTTAATAATGTTCTTTTTGTTGTGGAGCTTTTCTCCACGAGTCTCTGCTGAAAACGTTTTTTTTTTCAACCCAGTCAGACACTACCTGGTTAACAAATGTAAATAAAATAAATAAATCATAGGACAGGTGACGTTCTTGGTTATAGTCAGAGTGTCCCATACAGCTCTGTGCTAGCACATTACTTGTTTAGATTGTATCTTTCAGACCTATCTTTTTCATTTGAAGTGATCTACAGTCTGTATGCAGATGACCTGAAATTGGATAAGCCATGTGTGGTACAGATAGGGCATGTCTGCAAAAAAAACTTGACTAAATTGACCATTTGGGCACATGAGAATAATATGCTGATAAATACATCAAAAACTAAGTATTTGAGATTTGGGAGACATACATTTTAAGGTGAATATTTAATACAGCACACAGTGATTGAAACTGTAACACAGTGATTGAAACCGTAGATTCATTTAAGGATCTGGGTTTATGGGTGGATACAACTATGAGTTTTGCTAATCATATCAACCAATTGGTTATGATAAAGTCTAGGAAATCAGAACTGATGAAGTCATTGTTTGTTAATTACATTAGACCCAACTTGAGTATGGAGTAATAATATGGAAACCTTATAAGAAAACAAGCATGAGTAAACTGGAAAGAGAAATGTTGAAATATACCAAGGGCATCCATGGATATGAAAATTTAAGTTATTATGAAATACTAAAATATCTGAACTTGTACAGTGTCTTATAAATATTTAAGAGGAGATCTTATTCAGGTATATAGAACATTTAGAGACAACTATCTCTGGGAATGTTTGGGATTATCAAAAATTAGTAGAGAATCACCAGACAACCTATGTAGAAGATTCTGTAGGAATGAAAAGTGTACTAATTGGTTCTCTGAAAGAGCAGTTGATGCATGGAACAGACTACCAAATTACATTAAAGTAAGTAGTAGTCTAGATGTTTTTAAGAACAGCCTGGATGGGCACTTACTATGGAAACAATTGCTTGATTTTGTATATTGGTAGGCTAGAAGGACGTTAATACCCATGCTTGAAATATTTGTGTGCATGTATGTATGTATGTATGTATCTATATAAAGATAGGGAAAGAATGTGTGTGCTTGTATATGTGAATGTGTAGAGCAAAATCTAGAACATGTATTTGATGAACATTTTTGTTGTGGCATACTAAATGCCAAATGTACTATATTCTGAACTAAGATTTTATTGAATCATGAATAGCCAAATAAATCTGTGAGTGAACGAGCATGAACAGTTGTATTTAGTGGATCACCTTTTGAGAGGTGAGTTGTGTAATGCATAAGGTCATGTTTTTCTCAGTGTACAATGGCTGTGATCCCTTTCTTCAAGAAGATTTTTCCAACCTCTGTGATTTTGCAAGAGTGGAGTTACTATACATACATTCAGTTATTGCAAAACATTACTAGGTTCTTGAGAACTATGATTTCCTAATCTAAAAAAATGGTTACTATCATTTGTTTTGACACAACACCGAGCTATAAATCCATGTCAATCAACTCTCTCTCTTTCCCTTAAGTTATAATATCAAATACCGACAGGCATGCCTTGCTAGTTTTCCCATATAACCTCACCAAATTACAAAATATATGCCTCGGGATACAGCATTAACAACTATCAGAAAGACTCCATTTTTGAGACTTGACATTATACACAATCTTGGTCCTCACTATAGCCTAGATGACCCATGTTTGTTTAGTGGCATGGGCTTCTGACAGACCAGGTAAAATAGGATTAGCTTGGGTGGCTGACACCAGCTTGTTCATGTTTAGCAGAGGAGGAGGCAACTAGGCCTGCAATAATAGCAACACTTAGTAGTGGTTGGGTGTATTGACTGTCTGTAGTGCCCATGCAGACTCATGCTGGGCAATACTCAGTAGTGGCTGGGTGTATTTACTGATTGTAGTGCCCATGCTGGCTCTTGCTGCATCGGTCAGCGACTTCCTTGCTGAGTCATGGATTATTTCATTTATTTATTTACTTAGCTATTTAACATTTCTTTACCAGGAAAGTCTGACTGGGAAAGAGCCCATTTTCAGTGGAGGCCTGGGGAGAAACGTTCCAGACATATGTCTTTGGTACGTGCGAGGAAACCTATGTGAATGCAGGGAGGACATGCAGACTCTACACAGAAGACACCCCAGCCGAGAATCAAACCAGGGAACCCCTTGCTGTGAGGCAACAATGCTAACTGCTGAACCACTTTGCCACCCATGCAGGAAGCATGTATGGAAAAACACACACATCTTACCCAGCCAGGCAACCAGGTAACCACTGCAAGTCAGCAGGCAGCCTAGGGGTGGTCTGCTGTGTGGCTAGCTGACTTGCTCCCTACTGCCCGAGTCTCACTGGTGGGGGAATGGATGGGCCAATAGAGCTTCATAGGTAGGAGCAAACAGGTCATAGGTGTCTGACCTAGCCTGAGGATGCCTGGTTCCTGCCCTCATGGAACAAGTAGACTAACTGGACCCATATAGTGGAGACATCAGGCATGGTTTCTCAGTGGTTGGGGAGTGTTAAAATATAAATTACTGCAACATCACACATTTCATTCACAGGCTTGTTGTTGGTTTAAAATACACCACAAAATCAGTTCCTTCCATTCTGTTGACTTTGTCATTGACTAGTATCAGCCATTATGATACTTTTTTAAGCTTTGTCCTTAGAAGTCGAATGGTATGAGTTAGGGAAAACAATCACAAAATCACCAAGTTGCAAACCAAGAAATAGTACAATTTAATCACAATGCAAGCTTTCATCTACCTAATATTTTCAATATAATAAGAATCTACTGAAGAATTATTTTGTCATGGCTCAAAATTTGTTCTGTTTTTTATGCTTTCTATACCAAGGCCTTCAAAAACCTTGAAAGAGTTGGAATTAATCAAAGAATACAAATTATGCATATCAAATGACTTGCAAAACAACAAGAAAAAGAAATGTACATATTGTTTTTATGCAAGTTTTTTCATGGTATGTGAATGCAATATAATGATTTCAGTTCAGGTCCTCATATCCATCTATGTAAGGGATTAGTTTAATTACTATGGCACTACAGTTATATTCAAGAAAAATGAGTCTGGTGTCCAGAGGTCAGAGTTTTTCATTGTTAAGATAGCCAAATTGTTTTGTGTATAGGAACTAAGCATCATTTGTGTAAAATGAGTAAAGGTCTATTAACCCCCTTAATTGTTTATTGGATTGAGTGTTAGCCTTTATGTTACTGCAACATGTTATGTAATGATTTCCGTACTTGGTGCAATAATTAGCTAATTAAAGAAATAAGAAATAAGATTCAGTGGAATAAATAAATTAAGAATCCTAGTACTTTCATCAGTAGCTGGGGTGATTCTATTGGGTTTCACTTGGTGTATGTTATCAGAGGAAAATAAATTACTTGATAAGAATTCTGTACTGTATACTATGGGCCAAGTAGCAATAACGTTTTATTTTATAATGTGTTGTTCTTAGAAGAATATGTTTCTAGGTTTTCTAAATGTGAAACTTTAGAGAATCATTTTATTATTCAGATTACACAATGTTGTATTAAGCATCTAGGTCTAAGGCATACAATCTTAAATATTAGTTTGTGAAGCTATAAGAGATAAAATACATGCATGGAACAAACTCCCCCTTAACGTCCAAATAATTTCTAACATGTTGCGTCTTTCGGCTTTTCCCGGATAGGGGTCACCACAGTGGAACTCCAGTCCGCTAATGATTGGCAGTAGATTTTTACGTGCCGAGTTGCCAGCCCTGATGCACAACCTTCAATGAAAGTTTGCCTATTCACGCATGTCTCCAGACAGAAGACGCTCTAGCTGAGAATCGAATGGGACAATGTCTTACTGTGAGGTGACAGTGCTACCGCAGCACCACCACCGCAGTGTCCAAATCATTTCTAACATAAATCTCTTTAAATCTGAACTTAAAACTTTTCTCCTAAATGCCAACACCTGTCACTGCAATGATCCCACTTAAATCCCACCTTACCACCTTACTACCTCTCACACTTTAGTGAAGTGAGGTATTTCTGTGGCCTTTCCAGTTGTTACAGATGTCTTGAGAGATACATACCAAACGGGGCGTAGTATTCTATAATGGGTCTAATGAGGGATGAGTACAGTGGGACAGTGACCTCCTTTTTTCTGGATGAAAAGCCCTTAGTGATGAGGTGCGCCACATAGAAGGATTTCCTAACTGTTGTGGCGATGTGGTTATTGAAGGTGAGACCACTGGCCACCTGTGTCCCTAAGTCTCTTATCACACTTTTGGTGTTTAGTGTACTGCCACCTATGTGGTAATTCACGGGTACATATTTTTCCTAAAGGGGACAACTATACATTTCTTGGCATTGAGCTTGAGCCCATGGCTCTGGCACTAAGCATTTCTTTCTGTAAGGCCCTTTTGTAGAATATCCACATGTTTTGGGTATTCAATAATGACTCCCAGTTTGCAGTCATCTGCGAACTTTGTTAGCCAGAGTCCCTTAATGTTGGCCTGTACTTCACAGAAGTAGATGCCAAACAAGAGCAGTCTGGTGTTCCACTTGTCACTTGTCTGGAGCTGGATTTGGAGTTGGCTACTTTTACAGTGTGGGCTCTGTCAGTAAGCTAGTTGGCAACCCATTGAGTGATGTAGGAATTAATGCCCAGCTTAGTAAGTTTATCTATGATTCTAGAGTGGGGGATGGTGTCAATGGCCTTGGCAAGGTCCAGATAGGCTGTGTGGACCGCCTTATCCTCGTGCACAGCTCTGGAGACTGATTCAAAGAAGTCAATCAGGTTCAGGAGACAAGATCAGCCCTTCATGAACCCAAACTGGGTGGGGTCCAGTGTTTGAAGGTTGCCAATGTCTTTGTTTATAAGTTCCATGATAATACATTCCTTGACCTTGCAGATCAGGCTCATCAGACTGATGGGGCGGTAGTTCCCAGGATCCAAGGTGGATCCCTCCTTGTGTAGTGGGATAACTGTAGCTGTGCACCACTTAGTGGGCAGAAAGCCTGAGGTGAGGCTATGATTAAACATGACACTTAGGTGAGGTACCAGTTAATTTTGTAGTCCATATAGTGCACAGCCTGGGATGTCATCTGGTCCTATGGATGCTGTATTCTTAGCTTTGGAGAGTGCGGTTTTTACCTGTGTGGCCATTATTACTGGAATTTGGCAATCTTTCGGTATTGAGATGGGCCCTTTGGGGATGAGAGGGGGGAGAAGTTGGCACTGAATTCATCTTCCCAGATATTGGTAATATCCTTGGGATCAGTATATTTAATGCCATTCTGTTGTAGCTCAGAGCAGATCTGAGCATTGCCATTTAGATTCTTGACATAGCTATAGAATTCCTTGGGGTTGTCTTTGGAATTTTTGGCAATTTTATTTTCATAACTAGCTTTGGAGGATTTTATGAGGGATCTCAGGTTCTTACTGAGGCTGGTATGGGAGTTTTTTGCATCCTGGGATTTTCCTCTTTTCTGCAACAGTTTCTTCCTTTTGTTGTAAAGTTTGTTTATGGCAGGGGACCACCAGATTGGCTTTCTTTTTTTGGAGGAGAGTGTCTTGGTTCTATTTGGGATGGCATGATTCATGCATGAGTGGATGTGCTCATACAGTGCCTTAGTGTAGGATTCATCAGTCAAACTTTCAGTTCCTGTCTGCATGGGTGTCATGAAGTTTATCACTTCTGACCTGAGTAGCATGAAGTTGGCTTTGGAGAAGTTTTTTTACGGAGGTTTCCTTACTGAGGGGTAGGGGAGGGATGTGGATGTCAAGGGTGATTAGCTTATGGTCAGACCTGACCAATGGGGAGGGTGATCATAGGTGTGGAGCTTTGATTTCCCATGTTGGTAATGACCACTTTTAACACCCACCTATTGCAAGCATCCTATCTCATTTGCATCTCTTTCTCTTTTTGTTGATTAAAAAAAAATTCTAACTTTTGTGCGGAATGTAATGCACATTATTGTAATGTTTATGTAAACTTCTTTCTCTGGCCTTTTATAAATTTCTAATGTTCTCATGTAAAGCTCATTATTGTAATGTTTGCATAAAACTTCATTGTCACATATTTTTATTTTTTGTAACATTGTAATAATTGTCTGGAGCTTTTGTCTTCGGGTTTCCACTGAAAACAGGCCACTGGCTCAGTTGCACTAACCTGGTTAACAAATGAGAAATAAATACTGTAATTGGGATTATTACACACCATTGCATGTGACTTGTCAACTAAGTAACTAGATTTAGTGTGAATATTATGTATGTAGACTTAAAACTAGATTTCCCCATATTGTGGGAATTCATGTTTATTTATATTGTAAAGCGCACTTCGGTACAGCAACTCCACATGGAGACAGATGAGACAATTCTCTCCAATATGATTTATTTAGCACTTTGGTCTCTCAAGTAGACTTCATCTGATGCTCTACATACAGCTAGAGTACAACAAAGTAGCTAATAGCTTATTCACATATTAATTTCAGCACTATAGCAGGGGATGTAGCAAGCATATAAAGGGAGAAACTGTATATATCCATTGTCAAGACAGTTAATTGGAGAATTCTGCAGGCAAATCGACAAGCCATTTTCTAGAAACACATTTCAGCTAGAAGATATTACCATTAGAGAATATGCAAAAAGACTCATGGAAAGTATGACAGATAGAACTCCTCCATGCACTTATTTACTGCAAGGTCACAAATGACTTCACCAGTCTTGACATCATGAGGTCATATGGTACATCAAGGAAATATGTTTACATTTATGAGTTTGGTTGCGTATCTTTTGTAGAAGATATACAAAACAGGTGATTGTGAAATAACCTTTCTCTCTGGTACAGTTGTCTACAAGCAAAAATAGCCCTATTATAGATGAAGGAATGAGTAATTTAAATGAGGTGTTAAGCAGTTTTGATAGGGTTTTACACAGTCAGCTATTGCATGTTCCATATTTATTGTATGTGGTGTTCAATAATAATATAAACAGAGATAATATAAAACATGTTATCTTTCTGCTGTTAAAATATCAAAATTATGACAACAGTATACCTGTGGTCAGAACATGTTGCCACAATTTAATAGCATCAAAAAGATTAATATATTTTGCAAATGCCGTCATTTCTAAAAACCTGTTTAGAATGCTTCTGACACATTAAAGAAAACAATGAAATACATAATTAAGAATATTTCACTTTTTATTTCTTTAATATTCCATAATTAGCTCTACTAATAGGCAATGTGGTCTAAATTTGCTTGAATAGCTTTCTGTTAGAATTATTTTGTTTAGACATCTTTGCAGTTTAACCTCTACCTGATAGCACCATCTTTTTTGTTACCTCACAGTGCGTTGCCATGAGAGGAGCCACCATGAGTGAATATTGGTTCTACCACATGTACTTGAGGCCAAACTGCTTGAAGGCCACTGTCTTGAAGGCAGGAACTCGAGTGTCCTGTTAGTTTCTACAGGCTGCCACTTGTGTTCAAAGTTAAATATAAGTACAGGGAAGCAGCTGCCGCATTGCACACAAACATATTAGTTGAGTATGAGTGATGTAAGTACGGAAGCCTTAGGGAGGCAGTCTGGGGGGTGTGGAAATGTAAATTAGGAGAAGTAATCAGGAATAGGATTTAGGTTTAGGGACAGGGTGGGGATTTTAGAGTTATGGTGCATGAGGAGAGTTTTAGAGTTAGGGAATAATCTGGAACTTTAGGTTTAGGGAGGGAGAACTGGAGTTTTTAGGTTTAAGGAGTGGTTAAGAATGGGGGAGTGGAGTTTATGGTTTGGGAAAGATGGGGATTTTAGGATTAGGGAGAGTGGAGTTTTAGGGATAGGGCTGAGGGCATGGGTAAGGAACTGGATTTATGTTTTAAGGTTAGAGTTAGGGCTCTATAGGGTTGTATAGTTTAATAGGGTAAGGTGTTAGGATGGCTCAATAGTTAAGTAGGATCAAGCAGGTGTGAGTTGGAGCACATCTCTTTCTGAGCAAGTGGCAGTGAATAAGTGTGTCATGAAGCTACTAGCATGCAAGCACGTGTAGTAGACACATGAATATGTTATGATTTTTAAAAATCGAAGGGAGGATTTATGCACCTCCCCTTAGCTAGCAATCTTAGACCCCAGTTTAGTGTGTCATTCAACTCAAACTAAATGCCACATCTCCCACTGTTTTTTCACTTGTCATTTCTCAATCATACACATATAAACATAAGCAACTGCACGGATGGAGATGCAATCATTTGCAGACTTGCACCCATGCATATGTGTGCATACAAATGCAGCAACAATCACATACTGCCAAAGAGTGCCATACACTCCCCCTTGTCATTGCATATTGCAGTGCTATTGTGTACAAGTTCTTATCTGATACCATCTTGTACACAGTGCACTGTAACAGGGCAGACCATCACACTGCGATGGTTAGAATTTCTTGCTGTCTTGCTCAGCAGTTTATTATTCTGTTCCCTTAAAATGAAAATGTACAGAAAACAAAATGTTAGGGATGTGTCTGTAACCACCAAACAGTGTATCAGTTACCACATAGTACAAATATATGGGCTGGTGTTTGTAGAACGTTACAAGTAGAACTTAGATGATTAAAAATACAAATATTCATCATATCTTTACTGGTTTAATTCCCTCTCTCTCTTTACACTTGCATATTTATCACTGAGCAAATAATTTAAATGCACAGTACTTCAATATTTCTGCTAGAAGTATAAGCCTCGTGGTCTTAGTTGCTTAATAAATTCATAATAATAATAATAATAATAATAATAATAATAATAATAATACCAAGAACAGTAATAATAATAATATTAATATGACTAAATTATACATTTATGGAGCAGTAGATGACTAGTTCTGTTCTAGGGGGAGGTTGAGATGTAAACTGCATACACTTACCCAACAGTTGACTGACATTTTGTAAACAGTAGTGAGGGTTGTGATATTCTGGTACTACAGTGACGTTGGGGGTCAAGGTAACAAAGTCTAAGTCAGACAAAGCCAAGACATCCACTACAAAGAGGTGAGGACCGATACTCTGCTTTTATTAACTACTACTGTATTCTGAAGAAGATTTATGGCAGCTGACTTCCTGTCCTAATCTGTACCACAATAATCAGACATCAGTACCATAGATACTAGGGATTATGATATGGCCTTTCTTCCTTGGAACTGGTACAGGATCACTTCTGTCTTTTCACCTTTTTTTCAGGGGGGGGATTGGGGTTAACTCGAGCACACTAAAACTCAGTGTGTCAAACACAATTTACTAAAAGTGCATGTCACTGAAGTCCCTTCTGACTGCCATAATGCTTTGGGTAATACCTGTGAAACAATCCAATATGAGTAGTACATGGAAACAGCAAATTGTAAGACAGTGCTTTTGAAGGAGCAAAGCCCCTGAACGTCCATGACTCTTAATTTGTATATAATAACTCTTGAATCAAAAATTTAACGAAATAAGAAAATACGTATAATTCCATCTTCTTTGAGTCTGTGCTATCTCAGAGCTGCCATATATAAGTAAAGGGTAAGGTATGTATGTGTACCTTCCTGCAAAAATAGTTTCTTATGATGCCTGTAACACATCTGTATGCAGCAAAAAGAACATTGTGTTTAACTTCTGCTTTGCTGCATTTCAAGTGACAACAATTTCATCGATGTGTGTGCTTAATGAATTTTGTTGGAAGTACGGAGTTTCACTAACTTAAGTTTCAGTCATTTCAAGTAAACCAATTTTTTTGCATAACACCACGATATTGAGCTATTAGGTTTTCAGAGTCAAACTGCATTCTTCTGAATCACACCACTTTATATGTGGCCGTTAGGTTTTCAGGCTCAGTGACTTGGGGTATAACTTGGCATAATGATGAATCTACTTAGGAAAAAAAAATGTCTCATTATGATCATTAGTTGCATTGTGGAGGGAGGTAACACAGAGCATAATTCCAGAACGGCTGTCTAGTATCTGCCTAGTGATTGTTTCTTAACCCTTAGAAGCCAGTAATGCAGCAACAGGGCCCGAATAAGAGGGTAAAGGGCGAGAACAGAATCAAAGTGCGTAATGAGTCTAAAACTCATGTTTACAGAAGCCTGAAAGCTGAGCACTACAGCACTCTGTCACAGGGTGAAAACACATCCATACATGACATATACACCTACAGGCAATTTTATGCATCAAAAGTTCACAAACAGCATGTCTTTGGGATGTGTGAGCAAATTGAAGCACCTATTAAGATCCCACATGAAGACAGGAAGGGCAAACAGATTACACATAGAAGGCACCCCAGCTGCAAACTAAACTAGAGATGCAAGCACTGTAAGACAGCAGTTATTAACATCTGAACTACAGTGCAACCCTGTGAAAGCACTATTTACTTTGATTTATTCATTTGTTATCTGGGTAAGTGAACTGGTTCAACTCCAATCCTTTCCATTCAAAACATAGCCCTCAAGAGCAAAATTAAATGCAATATATATGGTCTTTTTTTAGGACTAGACAAATAACTACATTCTTGGGTAGGAAGCCAGAGTACCCATAAATACACACACATACACACAAACACAGACAAAAACCATGGAGATGCTGATGAAAGGCCACAAATTTACTTCAGACTCTGGACCTGTGAGGTAGAGAGCTTGATAACTGAGACACCATGATGTCCAAATCAAAACCCCTCTCCCTGCTGCCTTTTTTATTTTTGATAACCACTTTATCCACAACAACTCCATTAGAGCATCAAAAAGTTGTTTATTCCAAAAAAACACCTCATCAACAGTCTCTGGACACATTGGTTATCAGCCTTTGTTTACATCCACAATTGACATCATTCTTTTTGGTTACTTTTTTTTCCCTATATTAATTTATTAACTGGGAAGGTACAATTGACCAAACATATTTTGCAAGTGGAGATTGAGAGGATGAAACCCAGCAGCACAGGATGAAGTTGTCTTGCGTTTCATAGCCTTCATCCTCTGTGTTAAACTACTAGACATTGAAAAAAAGAGAGTTGTGTTAAAGAAATCAGATGCACAGAATGGGTCACCTTTTTTGCTTCAATATTTTATATGAGTCAGGTAATTACCTGATAGCCATCTTGCTTTAAATTAAGGATAAACATCCCATGACTGGCAGAAAAGACATGATGCAGAACCATCCAAACTTGAATTCTGGCCCTAAAAGACTAACGGGGGTGAGGGACAGAACCAGGCACTGTCAAAGTCCATAATGGATGTGAAAAGTTACTTTATGTTGCTTTATGCAGTCTGTCTAAATGTTGTCCAAGAGAATAGCAACAGCTCCCCATGAGCAGATATTTAAAACCCTAAGTAATCTCTCTGGCTTGTGGAGTCTGGTGAATAGAATTCACATGACACTAGAGAAAAGACAGCATGGAGATTCTGATATCCAGCCACTACTGTTGCTATGTTACTAAAGAATGCACTGGAGCTCTATAAGGGAGGTACGATGGAAAAATGTTATTGTAAAATAACAGGTCATGTGCAATACAATCCACTTCATCTCACTTATGGGTGCTTTTCCCAGCCTAAGTGATTACTGCCAGGCATCTCCATTGAGATTAAAAAGTTAACTAGTATGAGTTAAACATCTACTACTAGTCATTCTTATGGTGGAAGGGCCTGGTAGTGATGGATTCAGTTGCCTATATATCCTGCAATTTACACAGACCCCTCCTTAACATCGATAGTTATTCTACTCTTTGAGGTATGGAGTTTTTCTCACTCTTAGAAGACAGATTGAGACCATCCAGTCCAAAGTTAGCAGATAGACAGCTGTTTAAGAGATACAAACCAGCATCGGTGCACACAATACTTTCCAAAGTAATAAACAGAGACAAGTATTGGTGGTGATAATCCTTTCCAAAGTACTAAAGAGAGACCAATATCTGTGCTGATAATCCTTTCGAAAGTAGAAACAGAGACCAGTATCGGTGTTGATAATCCTTTCCAAAGTACTAAACAGAGACCAGAATCGGTACTAATAATCCATTCCAAATCACTAAACAGAGACCAGTACTGGTGCTGATAAAACTTTCCAAAGCACTAAAGAGAGAGCAGTATCAGTGTTGATAATCCTTTCTAAAATAAGAAAGAGAGAGCAGTATCGGTGCTAATAATCCTTTCCAAAGTACTAAAGAGAGACCAGTATCGGTGCTGATAATCCTTTCCAAAGTAGTAACAGACACCAGTAAAAGTGTTGATAATCCTTTCCAAGGTGCTAAACAGAGACCAGTATCGGTGCTAATAATCCTTTCCAAATCACAAAACAGAGACCATTACTGGTATTGATAATCCTTTCCAAAGCACAAAAGAGAGACCAGTATCGGTGCTGATAATCCTTTCCAAAGTAATAAAGAGAGACCAGTATCAGTGCTGATAATCCTTTCCAAAGTAATAACAGAGACCAGTATCAGTGTTGAATATCCTTTCCAAAGCACTGAACAGAGACCAGTATTGGTGCTTATAATCCTTTCCAAATCACTAAACAGAGATCAGTATCGGTATTAATAATCCTTTCCAGATCATGAAATAGTGACCAGTATCAGTGCTAATAATCCTTTCCAAATCACTAAACAGAGACCAGTATCAGTGCTGATAATCCTTTCCAAAGTAGAAAAGAGAGACCAATATCGGTGCTGATAATCCTTTCCAAAGTAGTAACAGAGACCAGTATCGGTATTCATAATCCTTTCCAAAACACTAAACAGAGACCAGTATCAGTCCTGATAATCCTTTCCAAATCACTAAACAGAGACCAGTATCGGTGCTGATAATCCTTTCAAAGCACTAAACAGGGACCAGTATCGGTGCTGATAATCCATTCCAAAGTAGTAACAGCGACAGGTATTGGTGTTGATAATCCTTTCCAAAGTACTAAACAGAGACCAGTATCAGTGTTGATAATCCTTTCCAAAGTACTAAACAGAAACCAGTATCGGTGCTTACACTCCTTTCCAAATCACTAAACAGAGACCAGTATCAGTGTTGATAATCCTTTCCAAATCACTAAACAGAGACCAGTATCGGTGCTGATAATCCTTTTAAAATCATTAAACAGAGACCAGTATCAGTGCTAATAATCCTTACCAAATCACTAAACAGAGACCAGAATCATTGCTGATAATCCTTTACAAAGTACTAAACAGAGACGAGTATCGGCGCTGATAATCCTTTCCAAATCACTAAAAATAGACCACTATTGGTGCTAATAATCCTTTCAAAATCACTAAACAGAGACCAATATCGGTGTTGATCATTTTTTCCAAAGTAGTAACAGAGACCTTTATCAGTGTTGATAACCTTTCCAAAGTACTAAACAGAGACCAGTATCGGTCTAATAATCCTTTCCAAATCATTATACAGAGACCAATATCATTGTTGATAATACTTTCCAAAATACTAAACAGAGACCAGTATCAGCGCTGATAATCCTTTCAAAATTACTAAACAGAGACCAGTATTGGTGCTGATAAGCCTTTCCAAAGCACTAAAGAGAGACCAGTATCGGTGCTGATAATCCTTTCCAAAGTACTAAACAGAGATCAGTACTGATGCTAATAATGCTTTCCAAATCACTAAAAAGAGACCAGTTTCAGTGCTAATAATCCTTTCCAAATCGCTATACAGAGACCAGTATCAGTGTTGATAATTCTTTCCAAACCATAAAACAGAGACCAGTATCAGTGCTAATAATCCTTTCAAAATACTAAACAGAGACCAGTATCAGTGAAGACAATCCTTTCCTAAGTACTAAACAGAGACCAGTATTGGTGCTAATGATTCTATCCAGATCACTGAACAGAGACCAGTATCAGTGTTGATAATCCTTTCCAAAGCACTAAAAAGAGATCAGTATTGGTGCTAATAATCCTTTCCAGATCACTAAACAGAGACCAGTAGCAGTGCTGATAATCCTTTCCAAAGCACTAAGCAGAGACCAGTATCGGTGCTGATAATCCTTTCCAAAGTAACTAACAGAGACCAGTATAGGTGCTGATAATCCTTTCCAAATCACTAAACAAAGACCAGTATCGGTGCTAATAATCCTTTCCAAATCACTAAACAGAGACCAGTATTGGTGCTGATAATCTTTTTCAAATCACTAAACAGAGACCAGTATCAGTGCTAATAATCCTTTCCAAAGCACTAAACAGAGATGAGTATCAGTGCTGATAATCCTTTCCAAAGTACTAAACAGATACCAGTATCAGTGCTGATAATTTTTTTCAAAGTAGTAACAGAGATCACTATCAGTGCTGATAATCCTTTCTAAAGTATTAAACAGAGACCAGTATCGGTGCTGAAAATACTTTCCAAATCACTAAACAGAGACCAGTATCAGTGCTGATAATCCTTTTCAAAGTACTAAAGAGAGACCAGTATCCGTGTTGATAATCTTTTCCAAAGTAGTAACATAGACCAGTATCAGTGTTGATAATGCTTTCCAAAGCAATAAAGAGAGACCAGTATCGGTGCTAATAATCCTTTCCAAATCATTAAACAGAGACCAGTATCAGTGCTGATAATCCTTTCCAAACCACTAAACAGAGACCAGTATCGGTGTTGATAATCCTTTCCAAAGCACTAAAGAGAGACCAGTATTGGTGCTGATAATCCTTAACAAAGTACTAAGGAGAGACCAGTATCGGTGCTAAAAATCCTTTCAAAATCACTAAACAGAGACCAGTATTGGTGTTGCTAATTCTTTCCAAAGCACTAACCATAGACCAATATCAGTGCTGATAATCCTTTCCAAAGTACTGAAGAGAGACCAGTATCGGTGTTGATAATCCTTTCCAAAGTAGTAACAGAGACCAGTATCAATGTTGATAATGATTTCCAAAGCACTAAAGAGAGACCAGTATCGGTGCTAATAATCCTTTCCAAATCATTAAACAGAGACCAGTATCAGTGCTGATAATCCTTACCAATTCAATAAACAGACACCAGTATCAGTGTTGATAATCCTTTCCAAAGCACTAAAGAGAGACAGTATTAGTGCTGATAATCCTTTCCAAAGTACTAAAGAGAGACCAGTATTGGTGCTAAAAATCCATTCAAAATCACTAAACAGAGACTAGTATTGGTGTTGATAATCCCTTCCAAATCACTAAACAGAGACCAGTATCGGTGTTAAAAATCCTTTACAAATCACTAAACAAAGACCAGTATCAGTGTTGATAATCGTTTCCAAATCACTAAACAGAGAACCGCATCAGTGTTGATAATCCTTTCCAAATCACTAAACAGAGACCACTAGCAGTGTTGATAATCTTTTCCATATCAGTAAACAGAGACCAGTATTGGTGCTAATAATCCTTTCCAAATCACTAAACAGAGACCAGTATTGGTGCTGATAATCCTTTCCAAAGTAGTAAAGACAGAGCAGTATTGGTGCTGATAATACTTTCCGAAGTAATAACAGAGACCAGTAATGGTGTTGATAATCCTTTTGAAAGGAATAATCAGAGACCAGTATCGGTACAGATAATCCTTTCCAAAGCACTAAATAGAGAGCAGTATCAATGTTGATAATCCTTTTGAAAGGACTAAACAGAGACCAGTATCAGTGCTGATAATCCTTTCCAATGTAGTAACAGAGACCAGTATTGGTGCTAATAATCATTTCCAAATCACTAACACAGACTAGTACTGGTGCTGATAATACTTTCCAAATCGCTATAGAGAGAGCAATATCAGTGTTGATAATCCTTTTGAACGGACTAAACAGAGACCAGTTGAGCGGACTAAACAGAGACCAGTATTAGTGCTGTTAATCCTTTCCAAAGTACTAAACAGAGACCAGTATCGATGCTGATAATCCTTTCCAAATCACTAAAGAGAGATTAGCATCAGTGCTAATAACACTTTACAAATCACTATATAGAGACCAGTATCGGTGTTGCTAATTCTTTCCAAAGCACTAAACAGAGACCAATATCAGTGCTCATAATCCTTTCCAAAGTACTAAAGAGAGACCAGTATCGGTGTTGATAATCATTTCCAAAGTAGTAGCAGAGACCAGTATCGGTGTTGATAATGCTTTCCAAAGCACTAAAGGAAGACCAGTCTTGGTGCTAATAATCCTTTCCAAATCATTAAACAGAGACCAGTATCAGTGTTGATAATCCTTTCCAAATAACTAAACAGAGACCAGTATCAGTGTTGATAATCCTTTCCAAAGCACTAAGGAGACCCCAGTAATAGTGCTGATAATCCTTTCCAAAGTATTAAAGAAAGACCAGTATCGGTGCTAAAAATCCTTTCAAAATCACTAAACAAAGGCTAGTATTGGTGTTGATAATCCCTTCCAAATCACTAAACAGAGACCAGTATCGGTGTTAAAAATGCTTTCCAAATCACTAAACAAAGACCAGTATCGGTGTTGATAATCCTTTCCAAATCACTAAACAGAGAACCACATCGGTGTTGATAATCCTTTCCAAATCACTAAATAGAAACCACTAGCAGTGTTGATTATCTTTTCCAAATCACTAAACAGAGACCAGTATTGGTGCTAATGATCCTTTCCAAATCACTAAACAGATACCAGTATCAGTGTTGATAATCCTTTCCAAATCACTAAACAGAGACCAGTATTGGTGCTATTAATCCTTTCCAAATCACTAAATAGAGACCAGTATTGGTGCTGATAATCTTTTCCAAAGTAGTAAAGACAGAGCAGTATCGGTGCTGATAATAAATTCTGAAGTAGTAACACAGACCAGTATCGGTGTTGATAATCCTTTTGAAAGGAATAAACAGAGACTAGTATCGGTGCTGATAATCCTTTCCAAAACACTAAGGAGAGAGCAGTATCAGTGTTGAGAATCCTTTTGAAAGGACTA
Source organism: Protopterus annectens (assembly GCF_019279795.1). Taxonomy (NCBI): domain Eukaryota; kingdom Metazoa; phylum Chordata; order Ceratodontiformes; family Protopteridae; genus Protopterus; species Protopterus annectens. Next base: position 1,695,666,508 of record NC_056732.1, read on the forward strand.
AACAGAGACCGGCATCGGTGCTAATAATTCTTTCCAAATCACTAAACACAGACTAGTATTGGTGTTGATAATCCTTTCCAAAGCACTAAAGAGACAGCAGTATCAGTGTTGATAATCCTTTTGAATGGACTAAACAGAGACCAGTAACAATGCTGTTAATCCTTTCCAATGTAGTAACAGAGACCAGTATCGGTGTTGATAATCCCAGAGACCATTATTGGTGCTTATAGTCCTTTCCAAAGTACTAAAGAAAGACCAGTATCTGTGCTGATAATCCTTTCCAAAGTAGTAACAGAACAATATCGGTGTTGATAATCTTTTCCAAAGTACTAAACAGAGACCATATCGGTGCTAATAATCCTTTCCAAATCACTAAACAGAGACCAGTGTCAGTGTTGATAATCCTTTCCAAATCACTAAATGTAGACCAGTATTGGTATTGATAATCCTTTCCAAATCATTAAACAGAGACCAGTATCAATGTTGATAATCCTTTCCAAATCACTAAATAGAGACCAGTATCAGTGTTGATAATCCTTTCCAAATCACTAAACAAAGACCAGTATAGGTGTTGGTAATCCTTTCCAAATCACTAAACAGAGACCAGTATCGGTGCTGATAATCCTTTCCAAATCACTAAACAGAGACCAGTATCAGTGTTGATAATCCTTTCCAAATCATTAAACAGAGACCAGTATCGCTGCTGATAATCCTTTCCAAATCACTAAACAGAGACCAGTATCGGTGTTGATAATCCTTTCCAAAGTAGTAACAGAGACCAGTATCAGTGTTTATAATGCTTTCCAAAGCACTAAAGAGAGACCAGTATTGGTGCTAATAATCCTTTCCAAATCATTAAACAGAGACCAGTATCAGTGCTGATAATCCTTACCAATTCACTAAACAGAGACCAGTATCAGTGTTGATAATCCTTTCCAAAGCACTAAAGAGAGACAGTATTAGTGCTGATAATCCTTTCCAAAGTACTAAAGAGAGACCAGTATCGGTGCTAAAAATCCATTCAAAATCACTAAACAGAAACTAGTATTGGTGTTGATAATCCCTTCCAAATCACTAAACAGAGACCAGTATCGGTGTTAAAAATACTTTCCAAATCACTAAACAAAGACCAGTATCGGTGTTGATAATCGTTTCCAAATCAATAAACAGAGAACCACATCAGTGTTGATAATCCTTTCCATATCACTAAACAGAGACCAGTATCAGTGTTAAAAATCCTTTCTAAATCACTAAACAGAGACCAGTGTCAGTGTTGATAATCCTTTCCAAACCACTAAACTTAGACGAGTATCGGTATTGATAATCCTTTCCAAATCACTAAACAGAGACCAGTATCAATGTTGATAATCCTTTCCAAATCACTAAATAGAGACCAGTATCAGTGTTGATAATCCTTTCCAAATCACTAAACAGAGACCAGTATCGGTGTTGATAATCCTTTCCAAATTACTAAACAGAGACCACTAACAGTGTTGATAATCCTTTCCAAATCACTAAACAGAGACCAGTATCAGTGCTGATAATCCTTTCCAAAGCACTAAAGAGAGACAGTATCAGTGCTGATAATCCTTTCCAAAGTACTAAAGAGAGACTAGTATCGGTGCTAAAAATCCATTCAAAATCACTAAACAGAGACTAGTATTGGTGTTGATAATCCCTTCCAAATCACTAAACAGAGACCAGTACTGGTGTTAAAAATCCTTACCATATCACTAAACAAGGACCAGTATCAGTGTTGATAATCCTTTCCAAATCCCTAAACAGAGAACCGCATTGGTGTTGATAATCCTTTCCAAATCACTAAACAGAGACCACTAGCAGTGTTGATAATCTTTTCCAAATCAGTAAACAGAGACCAGTACTGGTGCTAATAATCCTTTCCAAATCACTAAACAGAGACCAGTATTGGTGCTGATAATCCTTTCCAAAGTAGTAAAGACAGAGCAGTATAGGTGCTGATAATACTTTCCGAAGTAGTAACAGAGACCAATAATGGTGTTGATAATCCTTTTGAAAGGAATAAACAGAGACCAGTATCGGTGCTGATAATCCTTTCCAATGTAGTAACAGAAACCAGTATCGGTGCTAATAATCCTTTCCACATCATTAACACAGACTAGTATTGGTGTTGATAATCCTTTCCAAATCGCTATAGAGAGAGCAGTATCAGTGTTGATAATCCTTTTGAACGGACTAAACAGAGACCAGTATCAGTTTTGTTAATCCTTTCCAAAGTATTAAACAGAGACCAGTATCAATGCTGATAATCCTTTCCAAATCACTAGAGAGAGATTAGTATCAGTGCTAATAATGCTTTCCAATTCACAATACAGAGACCAGTATCGGTGTTGCTAATTATTTCCAAAGCACTAAACAGAAACCAATATCAGTGCTGATAATTCTTTCCAAAGTACTAAAGAGAGACCAGTATCGGTGTTGATAATCCTTTCAAAGTAGTAACAGAGACCAGTATCAGTGTTGATAATGCTTTCCAAAGCACTAAAGGGAGACCAGTATCGGTGCTAATAATCCTTTCCAAATTATTAAACAGAGACCAGTATCAGTGTTGATAATCCTTTCCAAAGCACTAAAGAGACCCCAGTATTAGTGCTGATAATCCTTTCCAAAGTACTAAAGAGAGACCAGTATTGGTGCTAAAAATCCTTTCAAAATCACTAAACAAAGGCTAGTATTGGTGTTGATAATCCCTTCCAAATCACTAAACAAAGACCAGTATCAGTGTTGATATTGATTTCCAAATCACTAAACAGAGATGCGCATCAGTGTTGATAATCCTGTCCAAATCACTAAACAGAGACCACTAGCAGTGTTGATTATCTTTTCCAAATAACTAAACAGAGACCAGTATTGGTGCTAATAATCCTTTCCAAATCACTAAACAGATGCCAGTATCGATGTTGATAATCCTTTCCAAATCACTAAACAGAGACCAGTATCTGTGTTGATAATCCTTTCCAAATCACTAAACAGAGACCACTAGCAGTGTTGATAATCTTTTCCAAATCACTAAACAGAGACCAGTATTGGTGCTAATAATCCTTTCCAAATCAGTAAACAGAGACCATTATTGGTATTGATAATCTTTTCCAAAGTAGTAAAGACAGAGTAGTATCGGTGCTGATAATAAATTCTGAAGTAGTAACACAGACCAGTATCGGTGTTGATAATCCTTTTGAAAGGAATAAACAGAGACTAGTATCGGTGCTGATAATCATTTCCAAAGCACTAAAGAGAGAGCAGTATCAGTGTTGAGAATCCTTTTGAAAGGACTAAACAGAGACCAGTATCGGTGCTGATAATCCTTTCCAATGTAGTAACAGAGACCAGCATAGGTGCTAATAATCCTTTCCAAATCACTGAACACAGACTAGTATTGGTGTTGATAATCCTTTCCAAAGCACTTTAGAGACAGCAGTATCAGTGTTGATAATCCTTTTGAATAGACTAAACAGAGACCAGTATCAATGCTGTTAATCCTTTCCAATGTACTAATAGAGACCAGTATCGGTGTTGATAATACTTTTGAAAAGACTAAACAGAGACCATTATTGGTGCTTATAGCCCTTTGCAAAGTATTAAAGAAAGACCAGTATCGGTGCTGATAATCCTTTCCAAAGTAGTAACAGACCAGTATCGGTGTTGATAATCCTTTCCAAATCACTAAACAGAGACCACTACCAGTGTTGATAATCTTTTCCAAATCAGTAAACAGAGACCAGTATTGGAGCTAATAATCCTTTCCAAATCACTAAACAGAGACCAGTATTGGTGCTGATAATCCTTTCCAAAGTAGTAAAGACAGAGCAGTATTGGTGCTGATAATACTTTCCGAAGTAGTAACAGAGACCAGTAATGGTGTTGATAATCCTTTTGAAAGGAATAAACAGAGACCAGTATCGGTACAGATAATCCTTTCCAAAGCACTAAAGAGAGAGCAGTATCAGTGTTGAGAATCCTTTTGAAAGGACTAAACAGAGACCAGTATCGTTGCTGATAATCCTTTCCAATGTAGAAACAGAAACCAGTATCGGTGCTAATAATCCTTTCCACATCACTAACACAGACTAGTATTGGTGTCGATAATCCTTTCCAAATCGCTATAGAGAGAGCAATATCAGTGCTGATAATTCTTTTGAACGGACTAAACAGAGACCAGTATCAGTGTTGTTAATCCTTTCCAAAGTACTAAACAGAGACCAGTATCGATGCTGATAATCCTTTCCAAATCACTAAAGAGAGATTAGTATCAGTGCTAATAATACTTTCCAAATCACTATACAGAGACCAGTATCGGTGTTGCTAATTCTTTCCAAAGCACTAAACAGAAACCAATATCAGTGCTGATAATCCTTTCCAAAGTACTAAAGAGAGACCAGTATCGGTGTTGATAATCCTTTTCAAAGCAGTAACATAGACCAGTATCAGTGTTGATAATGCTTTCCAAAGCACTAAAGGGAGACCAGTATCGGTGCTAATAATCCTTTCCAAATCATTAAACAGAGACCAGTATCAGTGCTGATAATCCTTTCCAAATCACTAAACAGAGACCAGTATCAGTGTTGATAATCCTTTCCAAATCACTAAACAGAGACCAGTATCAATGTTGATAATCCTTTCCAAATCAGTAAACAGAGACAAGTATCGGTGCTGATAATCCTTTCCAAATCAATAAACAAAGACCAGTATTGGTGTTGATAATCCTTTCCAAAGTACTAAACTGATACCAGTATCATTGCTAATAACCTTTTCCAAATCACAAAACAAAGTCCAATATCGGTGTTGATAATCCTCTCCAAATCATTAAACAGAGAACTGCATCAGTGTTGATAATCCTTTCCAAATAACTAAACAGAGACCACTAGCAGTGTTGATAATCTTTTCCAAATCACTAAACAGAGACGAGTATTGGTGCTAATAATCTTTTCGAAATCACTAAACAGTGACCAGTATCAGTGCTAATAATCCTTTCCAAATCACTAAACAGAGACCAGTATCAGTGTTGATAATCCTTTCCAAAGTAGAAAAGAGAGACCATTATCAGTGCTGATAATCCTTTCCACAGCTCTAAACAAAGACCAGTATTGGTGTTGATAATCCTTTCCAAAGTACTAAACTGATCCCAGTATCGTTGCTAATAATCTTTTCCAAACACAAAACAAAGTCCAGTATTGGTGTTGATAGTACTTTCCAAATCATTAAACAGAGAACTGCATCAGTGTTGATAATCCTTTCCAAATAACTAAACAGAGACCACTAGCAGTTTTGATAATCTTTTCCAAATCACTAAACAGAGACGAGTATTGGTGCTAATAATCCTTTCAAAATCACTAAACAGAGACCAGTATCGGTGTTGATAATCCTTTCCAAATCACTAAACAGAGACTAGCATTGGTGCTGATAATCCTTTCCAAATCACTAAACAGAGACCAGTATTGGTGTTGATAATAATTTCCAAAGCACTAAGCAGAGACCAGTATCGGTGTTGATAATCCTTTCCAAAGTACTAAACAGAGATCAGTATCAGTGCTAATCATACTTTCCAAATCACTAAACATAGACCAGTATTGGTGTTGATAATCCTTTCCAAAGCACTAAACAGAGACCAGTATCAGTGGTGATAATCCTTTCCAAAGTAGTAAAGAGAGAGCAGTATTGGTGCTGATAATCCTTTCTGAAGTAATAACAGAGACCAGTATCAGTCTTGATAATCCTTTTAAAAGGAATAAACAGAGACCAGTATCAGTGCTGATAATCATTTCCAAAGCACTAAAGAGAGAGCAGTATCAGCGTTGATAATCCTTTTGAAAGGACTAAACAGAGACCAGTATCAGTGCTGATAATCCTTTCCAATGTAGTAATAGAGAGCAGTATCGGTGCTAATAATCTTTTCCAAATCATTAAACACAGACCAGTATTGGTGCTGATAATCCTTTCCAAAGCACTAAAGAGAGAGCAGCATCGGTGTTAATAATCCTTTTGAACGGAATAAACAGAGACCAGTATCAGTGCTGTTAATCCTTTCCAATGTAGTAACAGAGACCAGTATCATTGTTGATAATCCTTTTGAAAGGACTAAACAGAGACCATTATCGGTGCTTATAGTCCTTTCCAAAGTACTAAAGAAAGACCAGTATCGGTGCTGATAATCCTTTCCAAAGTAGTAACAGAGACGAGTATCGGTGTTGATAATCCTTTCCAAAGTACTAAACAGAGACCATATCAGTGCTAATAACCCTTTCCAAATCACTAAACAGTGACCAGTATTAGTGTTGATAATCCTTTCCAAATCACTAAACAGAGACCAGTATCAGTGTTGATAATCCTTTCCACAGCTCTAAACAAAGACCAGTATTGATGTTGATAATCATTTCCAAAGTACTAAACTGAGAGCAGTATCGGTGCTAATAATCTTTTCCAAATTACTAAACAGAGACTAGTATCAGTGCTGGTAATCCTTTCCAAAGCACTAAAGAGAGAGCAGTATCAGTGTGATAATCTTTTTGAAAGGACTAAACAGAGATCAGTATCGGTGCTGATAATCCTTTCCAATGTAGTAACAGAGACCAGTATCAGTGCTAATAATCCTTTCCAAATCACTAAATATAAACAGCTATTGGTACTGATAATCCTTCCCTAAATATAAAAATTCAATGGCACACAACCAGTTAATAAGTTTCTTAAACTGAACTTAATACTTGTGAATCATAAGCAGGATTGCTTCTAGCAGTATCAGCAGTGCCTCCTTGGCAATGGCTTGTGTAACAGACATAATCCTTCTGCAATGTTCATTTAGACCTTGTGACTAAGACAGCCTTTGTTAACATATCAGGAATTTCATACTGCAAGGCAAAGAATGACTGCATATCCATACCCAACTTCTTTTCACTCTTTATTGCATAATCTACAGATCCTTCTTAACACACAGCTACCCTTTTCAGTTTTATTTTTAAAGCCTCATACAAAGTTCTGTTTACCTGTACCAGGCATTTTTAAATTATATTTCTGTCATTTAATTCTGCTTTCCCTTTAGGAAATTTCTTCTGATCATAAACAACTTTTTTTCTGAAATAATTTTTCTTTGTTTCTCCCTTGAGCCATAACATGTACCATATACAGTTAACATGCATCATGTCAGTTGTCGCACAAATAAATGAAACAAGCACATCAAGACCTAGTAAATGGACAGGAGATAGGTTATCGCAAAAAAGACTATCTGATCACTGCAAATGACTACGTCCAGTTGTGTCGTTAAAGAATCAATAATACCAGAATCTTTGTTATTTTCAATTTTCCTTAAAATACTGTACTATCTAGCTTAGTTATTTACTTACATACGTACACATTTATTTACTTCTTTTCATTTAAAGTTGACAGTTTCAAATGGATGCTTGTACAGCAAAAAAAAAAAAAAAAGGAAGGGCCAGATTCAACAAAGCCTACACTAACTGTAAGTGTACATGATATGTATTCAAGAACATTCTTATCACATTTTTTGTGCTTTCTCAGATTACGCTAAATGTACATGTAGTCTACACTTTGTGGTAACCTTCATGAAACCCTGTCAATATTTAAAGCTGCAGGAATATCAGTAGAAAAAGTAAAATTAGGAGGAAGAAGGTGTGAGTTATGGTTATGTCTGTGTTGTCTGTTCGATCAGAATGATGTGCACTTAGTGTAGGCATTACTGAATCCTGGGAAAGAATATTTTACAAGCTAGTTACTAGTACTATAATATATATCTATATTCATAAAAATGACATACAACTACTGTATTATTTAAACTGTTACATAAATTATGTAAATAACAAATGCAGCAAACATAGTAAATCCTATATATATATATATATATATATATATATATATATGTGTGTGTGTGTGTGTGTGTGTGTTTGCAGAGGAAGAATGCAGAAGGAAGGAAAAGCTAAGACAGAGTGAAAAATTCTGTGGAAGATGAGAGAAAATTGTGCGGGGAGGAGACTTTATGGACGGAATAACATGTTATGAAGAAAATGAGAGCGCGGTGGGAATGCCTTTAAGTTACACCGCCAAACATATAATACTTGCAGGAGACTTTAATTAATCTTTTAACTTCAAACTTCACAAAAATGTCCATTTTAGAAGGGAGAATGCTGACTTCTGAGGCAAAAATGGGGATGCCCCAAAGAAATATGGACAGTTAAGTGTTATGCTTTGAGGTGGAAAAACAGAATGATGTTGCCATTAACCCAAAGGACCAAGCACTAAGAAACTTTCAACCAGGTGTTGTTGGTGGAATAACAAAACAAAAACACTCCCCAGATCTGAAACAATATGAACCTAGTGCTGGTATTTACTGTTATTAACCAGTCCAGGATATGTTGAATTTGCAGTTCCCTTATAAGTAAGCGCAGACAAGTGATTCATCAGGTTTAATGGTTAACACATTTAAGAACACTTAATTAAATAGCAGTTGAAGTGGGAGTGGTAAAGTTTCTGTTCCATGCTATTCAACATTCCTAAAAATATCTGTCTCTCTGTTTATTTATTGCATTCTTATAACATTTTATTTTTTTTAATTAAAAAGAATCTTAATAATAAATCTTAATAATAAAATACAGTTATGCTCTCACCCTATTAATTTATCCAAATCTTTTAACTAAAATTGCTTTTGGTTCTTCTTCAGGTCTCTGCAAGCTAGAAATTCCAAGTTTTGTGTAAATTAATAGGGTGAGAGCATATTTGTAGTTTATTACTAATATTCTAAGTTAGCTTGGATCCTTGTTCTCACGTTGGAGGGTTGTTTTTTATTACAACTGGACTGATTATATATAAATATATTACAGCAGAAACTTTAATGGGCGTACCTTCGTTGAAGGTTGTGCGTCAGGCCTGGCAAGCCAGTACGTAAAAATCAACTGCCAATCATTAGCGGACCGGAGTTCCGCTGTGGCGACCCCTAATCGGGAAAAGCCAAAAGACACAAACAAATATATTACAGCAGAAACTTTACCATCCCCAATTCAACTGCTATTTATTTAAGTGTTTTTAAATGTATTAACCATTAAGTCTGATGGATTGCTCATCTGTGCTTACTAATAAAGGAACTGTGAATTCAACATATCCTGGATTGAATGTTTTCCTTGATTTACTAAGTTTAAGAGATTTATTCAAGTAGGCCACTCTGTATTTTATTATTTTTTAAGTTTAAGTTTTAAGTTTTAAGTTTAAGTTTAATAACAGTTAATATCATTACTACGTTCATATTGTTTGAAATATGGGGAGTAATTTGTATAGTTATTCTACTGAGAACAGCTGGTGGAAAGTTTCTTACAGTGTTTATTCTTTTGGACAAAGTGTGTGACACTTGGCTTACTGAAACATTAAGGGACTCTGCGGATTTTGCCTTCTCATTAACCCAAAGCAGACGTGAGTTTTATCTTAGGCTCTTCTTATTACATGAATCAATAAACACTATACTTTCCTCCAAATGTTAATAGTTTTTACTTTTTCTATTAATGTATGGTATAAATTAGTGAAAACATATTTATATGTTTAAGTGGTGTCATTGGTGCAACAGGTAGCACACTCACCTTTGGTGCAGAAGGCTGTGGGTTATATTCTCACATCAGGTAGACTGACACTGCAGTGCAGTGTAAGTGGGGTGCTGCATTCCTGAGTGTGTCATCCTTCAGATGAGATGTAAGGTCCCGTCTTGAGTTGGTGGTAGCTATGGTTGATGTGAAAGACCCCATGGCAGTTACTGAAAAGAGTAGGAGAAGTTCCCCGATACCCTGGCTAATCCCTTCTGGTAGTATAAATGCCAACTTCGAGCTCCCATGAAATAAGGCTGCTAGCCAGGTGGAACTATCTCTGTCAACAAAAGATAAATAAAGTATGCAAGCCTATGTCTTTAGTGATCATTTTATAAAGGTTTTAAAAAAATAGGCTGACTTCAGGAGCCAGTGCTTTTTCCCAAACAGCTGCAGTACAATAGAACATCCTTTCTCCATCCCTGACAGTAGGCACATTCCCTGCATGTTCAGAGAGCTCTAACAGCTAACCTCCTGGTTCTGGGAATTACATATGATTGCCCAGGGGTGACCTTAAAACATCTGTTCTCCTAGCTTCTATGTGAACATAGCACAAGTGTTGTTAATCAGCTTCTGATTCTAAAATATGCTGCATTCTGAAACCATCTCAGTCTATAAATAATGACTGCATGATTACACTGTAGCTGTTTTCTGTTTCGAATGCTCTGCTGGATGTGCCAGTTTAACAGACAATAATGATCAGATGTTTTATGTTGTTCTTGCTGTAATGTGTCACCTCCACACAATATGTTGCCACTATAACATTAAACAACTCATCTTCTGCCTGCATCGACTCTTGTAATCAGTGCATCTTTATGGCTGATTAAACAAATAATCATAGAAAAATAAATAGTGTTGTTAACTTCATAGATCTACGTAACAGCGAACACTGACGAAATCCATCAGGAGCAAGTATGCTTCTTTATATGCTTGTTTTTTAGTACAAATTGCTAAAATAAGCATTTCACAATGTTGATGCATCTGTGTCATAATCAGACTTTCTTAGTAACGTTATACAGAAGCTGCTAGCTGTATTTAAGTTCAGGCATATAAAAAACTTAAAAATATACATCACTGTACAGCCAACTTCATCTTATTCATCTCAAAAATCTAAAAAATGAGTGTCTCAAAAATCTAAAAAATGAGTGACAGTTTATTAACTGTTACCATTTTGTAAATTGGAGAACAGAAGCAGGATAAAACTAGTTTTAACAAATGACAAAAAACCTAAAACATTTGATAAAATTATAGGAATTAAAGTATGAACATAATTGCTCGGCACTGCCAACAGAATAACAGATGATGTATTTTATATATCCTTTTTAATTCTGTTTTTTTTAATGAACAAATCTAAAGAAATTAATTATTATTCCAGGTCTATTACAAGTAAATACAAGTAATGTTAAAAAACAGGGTACGATAAGGCATACAATGTATTCCGCACAAAAATATCTAAATCATTTCTTCTTTTAATGATATAGACAGAATACTCATGAATCCTGTATGAATAAGTGCCCACTAATGGATTCTGATCCAAATCCAGGTGGTATAAACCAGTGAAAACATATCTGAATGTTATTTTAAGGTTTTCTTGTATGACTAGTGTATAAAATTTAAACCTGATCAAAGTGGGACTTTCAGAACTTTTCCCCTATGACAATGACACTTGGCTGACAGTTTTAGCACAGAGGATTAAGGTTATGATCTAGCAACAAACTGCATCTGGTCAGCTTGGGTTTGATTCCTTTTGATTCCATTTGCCTACTAAGTGACTGTGAACAAGTCTGTTAACCAGAAAGTAGTGCCTTTTAAAAATGAACTTGTGTCGTGTGGTTTACCAAGTTAAAAAAGAGTGATTATTGAATGAGACATTCTTAGTAGCATTATGTGCTCTACCAGGGTGTCAGTTTATAGTGCATGTGTCAGAAGGTCAGGGAATTACAGGAGATCTCCCATATATATGATGCTGACCCCCCCCCCTTTTATGCATGTAGTGCTGTTGATACAGCAATTGAGTCCTGAAAAACAGAAACATTTTACCACCGTAGCAGATGACCACTGAGCATGGGAGTGTTGAATGCTGCAATGATCTATGTACACAAAATCCATGAAACGTGAATGTATATAAATGCCATCTGGAGTCTCTTTTGGAAATTTGCCATAGGTGTAGTGGGAGCAAACTAGTCAACATAAGCTAAGTAAATAAATAAATGGAAGTTTAACAATCACTTTTAACTTTCTTTCTTTCTTCCACTATAAGAATACAAATGTTACTGCTTTGAAAAATATTCCTCTCCTACTATACTTCAGGTATACATACGTAATTCCTGATGTGTTCTTTTGGGTTTGATTCCTTTAAATTCCATTTTCCTAATATGTGTGTGTGTGAAAGTCTGTTTTCCCACACAGTCTTTTAAAGAGAAAGTTGTGCCTTACAGTTTACCTAGTTAACAAATAAAAAAGAAGTGATCATGGGAAAGAAAAGGTGCCATGTAAGCGAAATGGTACACCCACATGTATGCAACAGTCTATCAGTGTCTAATACACTGGAACTATTATATTTCTCACTGATTACTACAGCCACTCCCCTCAGATAAGCATGTGTTTGCCTTTTTAAACAACAAATGCACATTGCATGTTGTACTGCAGTCTTATATTACAGCTTCACATTTTCTCTCATTGACTAAAGAAGTGATTCACTCTGCACCAGTTTTCCTCTCCATGTGCTGAGTACTGCATTCGACCTCTGCTGACTCAGAGGCTCTAGTTATCTAATCACCCACCCGAGATGTCAACGCTCTGCTGTAGCTGGTCCCTAGTTTGGAAGAAATCACCTTCTGGAGGCAACTATAAAGTTATCTAGACATGCACTGAAAATACAACTAAGTCCATTTTCTTTGAGAAAATAAAAGGACTTGCAAATATATTTGTAAAAAAATGTTATGCAGGCTGGCTGCTACCATTGAATGTCTCATGGCTAAATACTTTTTTGTTTAAGACTGAACAAAAAGTAATAATAATCATAATAATAATAATAATAATAATAATTATAATAATAACAAGAACAATATTTTTCCTTTTCAGCATGAACCTTCCCATTTTGTCATTTCTTATTTAAGCCATTTCGATAAGAAATATAAACACAAAGATTTCTTTAGCTGATTGCTAACAAAGACTTCATCGGTTCAGTAAAACCACAATGTCCTATATATTATACATGTTCTAGGGGGGTGGGACAAAAAAGGTGTTCCTTGCAGTTATAAAACAAAAGTGGAGATCATGTTCTAAATCACTTTTGTTTATGTGCAATTCAACAATTTACATTTATGCAAACTTTGTGTCAAGTGGTATACACGCACACACAAATTACACACATGAATTATATATAATATACATATGTAGATTCCTAGCTGTATACATACATACAGATACAAAACCAAGAACAGAATCCAACAAAATTACCGGCCAGGTAAAAAACAAATATCACAGCAGATAGTCCACAGGTTCTCAGAAAAACAACTTTATTCCAATACGATCAGTCCTGCAATGTGAAAATAAATCAAACGCTTTCGTCCGGGTTCTCCCAGGCTTTATCAAGATCATACAGATACACACATATATGTATATAGTTATATAGGTGTGTGTGTGTGTGTTATAGTCCATCAGATAATTCTGCTGTAAACCAGTCAGGATAGTAATTTTCATGAGAGTACTAGAAGACAAAAGACCAGCTAGTATAAATCAAGCTGTAACATTTTACACTTCTTTTGGTGAACCTAAAGCTATTTTTGTAAAACTGTAATTAAGTTTTGACTCTCCGGCTTCAGCTGTATGTTACATTATGGTTTCATTGAATAAATACTATGAGATATGAACTGGGGATGAAGTGGCAACAGAGTCAGATTAATTACTCATTTTCCATCCATTGTGTTTGTACAGGGTGAATAATAATCTAACATGTGCTCTTTACAATCCAAATGTCTTCACAGACATTACACTGCTTACAAAAAGCAACATCTCCTCTGGAGTACGAAAGCTTATCTGTGTGGCTTTTGTCTGAACGGTGAGCTATTACAAGGAAAATATTTAATTTATATGATAAGTAAAGTATTTCATTTACATGAGTCAGGCTTACAGTGAGATGAATTAGTGAAGATTTAATCAAACACATTAACAATGATGACAAGCAGGTCTCTTTGGGTGGTGCCCCTCAATTTTGTTTTAAAGGCCACAGAGATGCCTTTCTGAATGGTCAACCAGATAAACACATGCCCTCTGTTTTGAGGTCAATTTTTACGGTAGTGTGCACATGTTGTGTCCATCAGGAGCAAAGGCAGTTATTTCATGTCTCCCATGCCCATTCCAAAAAACATGCTTTAACAATTTATATTGGGATTTTATCATGTTGTCTAGTGACTAATGTATATGTCTTGGCTGTTAATTTTCATTGTTTCTGTAAGATTTACCTGGCACATAAATAATAATAAACTAACTTCACAATGCGCACATATATATTCATTGAGAGATGTACTCATGTCACAATGTGACTAATCCAAGGCTAATGCAATTATATGGCACTTTCCATGCAAAGCTTCCCAGACTCCCAAAATAAGTGGTCAGTGTGCACACTTTCACCCCAATATGCATACCACAAAATGCATATTTCAGTTTTATCAGAGTAGTAATATTTGCCAAAGTATTTCGCAGGCCATCCTTCTTCTTGAATAGCATCCTGAGTTCCTTTATCATTACCTAGCTAATAGGATTTCTGCCTTTCTTCATTTCTGCAAATCTTTTAGGTTTCTAATACTATGACTATGACAGGAATGGAATGGAATGGACTGGACTCCATTCCAAGTCAAGGTATGATTAAAGTTTATGAAATTAGTATTGTTTCAGTCTTTGATGTCAGCTAAAAGTGCTCTTTACAGCACTCTCAATGTGCCCAGTAATGACTCCTTCTGCAATTCATATGGAGTTACATGTATCTGTAACATATCTAAATATGATTGTGGATTCTTTTTTATAAGACCCGTTGCTCCCACTACTATTGGAGCTGTTTGGGTATCTTTCTTCCACATTGCTCTCATTTCTTCTTGCAGATTCTGATATTTTATGACTTTGTGTCTCTGTACGCAAGACACTGTAGTTACTGGGTGTGGCGATTTCAATGATCAATGCAACTTTTGTCTTCATTTCATGGATCACTATATCCAGTTTTCTAGCATCTATCTTTTGAACTGTTGGTAATGGGTGATCCCACGTGATATAAATTTCATCATTTTCTATGATACTTTGCGGCTCACGTTTCAAGTGTTTTTCAGCCACTTCAATACCATAATGTTTACACAATTCCCAGTGCAACAGTCTTGCCACATTATTATGCCTTTCAGGATACAAGCCTTCTGCCCTTAGTATGTCACAACCAGCAATGAGGTGTATGACTGTTTCCAATTCAGTTTTACAAAACCTACATTTGTCTGCTTCTCCCACATGTTCAATGGACTTTGTAAACCAGCGTGTATGTAGCTCACTGTCATGGGCCACCAGTATTAATCTTTCATCTCTTGGTTTGAATTTGCTTTTCTTTAACCAGTCCTGCATTCATTCCTGATCAACATGAGGTGCTTCCAGATGTTTTCTACACTTACAACTATATTTATGCATTTTCCACATTTCTTGCCTTCTTATCTGGTCCTTCACCTTATATTCTTTCTTTTATTTTTTGGCAGATTCAGTTGCTGCCTGATTTTTATCTATTTCTGGTTTGATTTCCATTCCTGCTTGATGTCGATATGCTTCTGCTAGATTAAGCAGAGAAGTCATCTTAGATTTATTCTCTTCATGTTTCAAAACTTTCACTACGTTTGGGTCTTGTGAGGTCAGCAGATATGTGTGAAGTCCCATGATTGCAGATCTATACATGTAATCAATTTCAAGAAGGCCAAAGCCTCCTTCGAAATGGGGAATATATAATCTTGGTATACACTGATTTTTATAAATCATTTGGTGAGCATGAAGCATCCTTCTTGTTTACATATCTAATCTATCCAACATGTTTTGGGGCCAGTCAATCACTCTAAAATTGTAAGTTAAGACAGGAACATCAAATTGGTTTATAGCCAGATGTAACCACTGTTTTCAGGATTAATTTAAGTCTTCTAAATTATTCCTTACCAAGTTTTATTCGCATTTTTTCATGTTTTATTATTGATCCTTCATCAATTCCCAAATATTTATAGACTCCCTCTTGCTCAAGTTCTTTTATATCACATTCTTGTCCCAAACTGATGTTTTCTTGGTGCTGCAGTTTTCCTGCTTTTGCACATTTATCAAGACCAAATGACATTCTTATATCATCTGAAAAGGTTTTGACAACTTGCAGTTGTACTTTCAGTTCTTCATCTGATGAGCTATACAGTTTAAAATCATTGACAAAGAGAAGATGAGAAGACTTTACACTTTGTTGTTTTCTATGAGCCAAATTATAGCCATGACCTAATCTGTTAAGAAAACAGCTTAATGGGTTAAGGGTAAGACAGAATAGCAGCAGTGACAGAGATTCACCCTGGAATATCCCCCTTTGTATTTCTATCCCTGGGATAATAATTTGTCCTTTATCATGGCTTAATTGCAAAGTGGTCTTCCACTGTTTCATGGTCACTGTAATCTAGTCGATCAGTGTAGGGTGTATCTTATACATTGTTAAGCACTCTTTTATCCATAAATGTGGGATACTATCAAATGCTTTTTTGTAGTCAATCCATGCCAAACTTAGATTTTCCTCTTTTTACAATTCTCCACTGTGACTTTATTTAACAAAAAAAAAATAATCCTTTGTTCCATATGGCTTTCTTTTATTGCCCCTTTATTCTACTGAAATAAATTGAGTTTTCGTCTAAATGATTACAAACTCTGTCGGCATCAATTCCTCTCTATAGTTTATACGTCGTCAGAAGGCAAGCTATTGGTCTGTAATTTTTAGGGTAGCTAGCAGGTTCACTGTTAAGTAGGAGCATTGTTTTTCCTATTGTTAGCCAGGTTGGTATCTGTCCAGGGTGTGCATATAAATAAATAGTTCTTACTCATGGCTAAATCTTTGTGCAAAGATGTTAATACTTTTAACCAAAAGGTAGGTACTGCATCTGAGTCTGGGGTTTTCCAATTAGAGGCTTTTCTTAACTTTGTTTCAATCTCTCTGGCTGCTACTTCATCCCATTTCATATCCTGTGCCTTTGAACTTCTTTCTTTTACTTCTTCTGTCCATTTAGTATCTTTGCTGTGTTCCACAGGATCTACATAGATACTTCTCCAAAATGTATCTATTTCTTCTTATTTTGGTGGTCTTTAAATTCTTTTTACCTTATTTCCCAATTATCTATAAAACATTTGTGGGTCATCAATAAATTACTTATTTTATACTCTCCCTTTATATTTATTTGCTTATCTTCTAGGTCTTTAGTTTATTATTTGCAGTAAAACATGATAAATCCTGGTCTGATCTAATATTGCATATTGCTTTTATCATGTTTTTCTTAGTATATTTGTTAATCTGTTCCCTCTTCTATATTCTTCTAACAGTGACACATTGTCTTAATTGCTTTATAGTTTTCTCTATTTGATACTTCCATGTTGGTATTCGATTGTTCCCCTTCATTTCCCTCACTACCCTGTGTTCTTGCAGTAGAACTTATCAGTTATTAATTTAGCTGCACAGTAATATATCTTTTTTCTTCTGTTATATCGCATGGATCTCTATGGACTGTCCTAATTACTATGTTCATTTTATCAAACTTCTGACTTTTTGGGTTTTATTGACTTTCTGCAGTCTATTTCTTTCATTGATCTTAATATGTCTATGTATGTTTATTAAATCAAGCAACTATTTTCTTAGCTCAGTTTCTTCTAAACTGAGGGCACATTTTTTTGTTTTCCATTTCCATTTAAATGTAAAACTCTATGCTTGCTTTAATTGTATGTAATACAGAGCTTTTCTCCCCAGGCCTCCATTGAAAACGGGCCCTCTGGGCCCAGTGGACCTCCCCGGTTATCAAACTGGAAATAAATAAATTTCTTGCAGGTATTCTATAGAAAGTTCTACAGCATCTTCCTGTGGCACATTCTCTTCAGTTTCATCCTGTGCCATCCATTGCTCTGTCATATGGGAACTCACTGGTCTATCACTCCTCAACATTGACTGCATCAGAATTTCCACAATTTCCTGTTCCTTCCCTTGCTGTTCTGCTTCAAGAGAACATTTATATTGGTTTCCTGTGGAAGGCTCCAAAATATCTTCATATCTGGAAATTCTGGGATTTTTGCATAATAGTAACAATACATAATTTCTTTCTTATCCTCAGTAGTCCACTTATTAATCTTTATGGCTCTTTGGCCTATCAGTTTTTGTGATTTTTGTGGATGGCTACTTCCTTCTATAACAGGGGGGCCATCTTCCACGTTTACTTGCTGACTTATCATCTCTCTATTCGGACCCCAATTAGGACATAATGGCCAGTAGCATGTGCAGACAGGATCTTTGCTTAATATTTCATGCAGAAGAAAGCCTACCATTAAGAACTGCAACAAGTTTACAGATAGTACAGAATAGTGTGATTTTACATCTGAGTTTTTCCCCGAAATTATATTGTGTCATTTACGTCCTGTGTGAGCTGCACTCTTAAAGTAAGATAAATTCACCATTAATAATGTAAAATGTCTTAGAACACTTAGGTTCATAGATGAATACTAGGCTAAAAGTCTGCAGACTATTACAAGCCTAGACAAAAACACAGGTCAGAATCAAACCCTGAACCTTGTAGCTGGAATGTTAAGATCTTAACCATTATGCCAACCCTAGTTGTGAGCACATTATTGACAGAGGGCCTGATAAAAAGCCATCTTCACATACAAATACAACCTGCTGACATGTAAGCTACTGTATAGGCTATGCTATACCTAAATTAATGCCCAGATACCTTCTTATCTAGCATTTCTGCCTCCTTTGTACTCCTTGAAGGTGTTTTTTTTAAGCATTCTTTATTCATCTGTTCGGTCCCTTGTCTAGAATGGATGCTCATGCATTTGACGACGTTCTATATTATAAATGGCAAATTTCTGTTTACCATTATCTAACTGATTAAAACACTATAAATTGACATGTCATGCAATTAATAGCCAGTAAGTAAAATGTATCAGCAAGCTTTGCCATATTATCAGCTAATATAATAGTGATGTTTTGTCATTTATAATGTAGATATATTAATCATATTTAACAAATAGGTCTATTACACTTCCACATTAACCATATGTATACATCAATATAAGCATTTAATCAAATTAAAAAGAACAATGGAATTAAACATGCTTTCATGTTCATCTCATTTTTAATACAAGCAAAAACCAGAAACTCTGTTTTTGTATTTATTACAATTTTTTTTGGCTGTGAATTAGAAATTCTCCCTCATCATTATTCATCTCACTAAGTAAGTCACTTTATTCAATTCATATTAATAGAACTGATCCCGAGGATATGAATATTCATCCATTCCTCCTTAACTGTAATATCATAAGAAAATATATGATTATTATTATTATTATTATTGTTATTGTTGTTATTAAAAGAAAAACAAGAAAATGCCCAACATATCTTTGTTCTGTCTACCTCTGGGGTATTTGTATGCAAAATATAAGGGCTAAAAATGTTTATGGAAATGTAAGGTTAGACTTCCTAAAATCCTCACAGATCAATAGCCTAGCAAATACCTATGAACCTATGGACCTATTCTGTTATTGTAACTAAGCAGAATTTTAAATCCATATATTCTAAGGCAGCCATTTTATGATCAACAGCTTGTGCATTCATAGTATCATAAGCAAGCAGAACAAAACAAAACAAAAATCACAATGGAACGTGTAGTATTTGTTATAGGAATGATCACTGCTGTGCCAATCATTTATGTTGGTTTACTCACAATTGCTATGGCTCACTCATCTCACCCTCAAGGGTAAAAGATACCAGGAGTGGATAAACTGCTCTGACTTATATGTCCATTTTTGGTCATTGCTGTTATGCACTGGAGCTATTTAACAAGAAACACCTCTTTGCAAATAATTTCATTATAGGACTTTTTTTGTTTTACATTAAAGAGTACTTTAATCATTTTATGTTAGATTATCAACCTGGAAATCTGTTCAGATGTGCTAATTCTAACCACAACAATCACCTCCCATCTTACCACTTAAACATAGGTTCTTCAGAGGGGCAGGTTTGATTTCCCCCATTCATATAATGCAGTGAAGGAGTCGATATGTCTGACTTGAACAAGCATCAACAAATGAGCTAGTCAAAGAACTGAGTAAAGCTTATTTCAATAGATAATAGGCTGTAGTTACATTCTTTGCACATAGTGCACATCATCCCTACAAATGTAGGCAGATACCTAGGGCACAGGAATCAATTGTTTCTGGTTGTGACTGTGCAGTTTTCTAAACAGCTCCGCCATGATTTTCAAATTTAAACAAAGTTTAATGGTATGAATGCTGATTTTCTTCATTCATTTTTCTGATTCCTCATTGTGGTATTTTCAGTTCCTTGATATTTCAGCATCTAAGTGTGAGCTCACTCATAATCTGTGACGGAACAGTCAGTGCTAGTAATCCAGTTCAGTGTTCCACTACCCTTTTAGTAAAGTCGACCTCCCTTACATCACCCTTGTTATATGTCAGTAATTGTTGATTGTGTATCATCATTTTTGTATACTCTGCTCTCTCCTATATTTCCTTGTAATGTGCTTATGTACTTTTCAGATATATGTTATATGTTTGAACGCTTAATTGTTCGAACCACTAATGATAGATGTTAGTGATCAAACAATTAAATGTTCGAACATATAAAAAATTAATATTTACAAAAAAAAAAAGAAAATGTAATGGATGTAAGCAGGGGGGAAAGCCCCCCTACACCCCCCACTACTTAAATATACCAAATCCGAGATCGCACTTCAGTGTGCTACAGTGCGGAAATGGTAAATTTCCCATTTCCTACACTGTAGCGCGATCTTGGAGTTGGTATATTTAAGTATTGGGGGATGTGGGGGGAGCAGCCCCCACACATGGGGGTGCAGGGGGCTTGCCCCCTACTTACACCCTTTAGTTTTTTTTTGTTTAGTTTAGTTTATTTATTTATTTTTTTAAATTTTCAAACATTTAAATGTTCGATCACTAAAGGTCAATCTTTAGTGATTCGAACATTTAAGTGTTTGAATATTTAACATAGACCCATACTTTTCAGATATATAAATCTGTCATAAACCTTTTTAAGCATGTCTGCAGTAACTATATTCATGCAATTATATTTTGATGAGTACTTAAATTGCGTTATGAGTAGAGATGCACATTTCAGTTACAAATTCATAACATCAATGAAATAATGCCAATCCAAAAATCACTGCAGACATTTCAGATAACAGTTACATACATTATATACAGTAGTATGCCATGGTATAGGTAATATGTAGGCTGCAGAAGTGAAAACATGTACTGTAATGCCTGTCACAATACATCAGATTTTCTGGCCAAATGTCTCATTAACTTATATTCGTAATGTCACTTCTTGAATGACTGTGTTAGAGGAAAATGCTGCAAAAGCTCTTTCAAGCTCACTAGTAGACTAATGCTGTGTTGAGGCTTTGCTGCTTTGGATCCTGATTCCTTTGCAGAGCATTCTGTTGCATGGCCCATTTGTGTAACCTAAGCATCCATGTACTGCAGCTGTTGCCTGCGATTCTGCATCGTCAGCAGCTTTCTCTGTATCTGCAGCCCAGGGACACTTGGCAGCTTTACCTGTTGTGCAAGCAAGTCAGGCAGAACAGAAAAGAGAGAGAAGTCTAACCTCACTATTGTATTCCTTCCGAGAACAGATGAAACTGACACCTGCAGTGACGGTTGTGTTACAGAAATTGTTTCCTCAATGTCAGCTGGCCTCTGTGTGAAACACTGACCAAAATTGTTCTAAATCAGGGGTAAGTTACAGAAGAAAATGGCTGTGTTTAAAAGGTCTATGCATCTCAGCTAGCAGTACTGGGAACCTCACTGCATATATCATTCGTTCATATAAACCCACTCCACCGTGACTGCCGCTTATTAGTGGAGAACTGTTTTAACCTGACAGTCAATATTCTCTACTGAAGAGCTGTGTTGAAATATAGATTCACAGACTTTTTGCAATCCATTTTCACTAGCATTTTTACATCTGCCAACTGTGTGTGATGTTCACCTTGATGTTAATAACAGCTACTAACCATAATAATTTAAAGTATGCCTTTGAGGATCTGTTTAATTTTATCTCAATTAACTTGCAGCTTACTATAAAATTCAGTGGCAGAAACATAAAATATTAACCACTGGTGGGTAATTTAGTGCACCATTGTCTGTTCTTTTTTTGCCTAGCAATTTGTAACAATGGAAATGAGCCAGACTACATGGAAAGAGAATTCATAGGATGGAAAATGTGGCAACAAAGCTTAGTACAACAACTCATTATTAACATACTCATACTTCCAGTTTGCCATATCTTGCAAAATAACAGCCGCACATATAAGAAGATATTTAATAATATACCCTCTTGACTAATTCTGAGACTAGGAAATGGTGAAAAATGTAAAATTATTTTGTTGTAAGCTAGACAGTCCGGAGTTTGAATCCCTCTAGGTGGCCATGAGGCTGTCTATACATTTAGTTTTTTCTGGATATTATACCATTAAGATCTGTTAAGGTTCAGGTGGGGTGACAGCTGAGAGGGGATTATGGACTTATTCTTGTTTTGGTCCATTACTGTGCCTTCCTAGTGATATGCATATATCTGATTTTTATGTTTTGATTAATTATTGCTAAAAGGATTAATGCATTAATTAAATTGCACTGACCAAGTAAACACCAATAGATGTATAGCTCCTTTTCAAGCAAAAGCCCTGACTGGTATTTATACTGACTGTGAGATATTTAACCAACACACTGGAAAAGTTCCCTACTTTTCCTGTTGGGAAGCATCAGACAATTTGACAGAGAAAGAAGAAGAACAGAAGCTGCTGAAGAAGTGATCAGTGATCGTTAAGAAAATGAATGATGGAACTCTGACTTCTGTTTGTGCACCTGTAGCCATACTATCTGTCCATAACGGTATGATTATGAACTCCAGCTAATAACATATGATAGACTCCTGGGGATAATACATTGACAATCAGAAGTAGACAGCACAGCAGGAGTGCAGGAAAGAAAGAGTACATATGAAGTGGCTTTCCTGCAAATTTCTATAGGATGACCTTCAAAAGCTGAAATTGTTGTCAAACTGGTGAGTGGAGTTGAAACAGGTGACCAAGGGAATTAGGGCAAATTGCCTCTAATGATGTTGTGAATGGCTATTGGACATAACAACTAAGCTAATATCAGCACAGTTCCTTCATGTGTTTCTGTCAACAAACTGACTTGAGCTGGAATGTTTTGCTGTATGTCGTAATCCAGTGACAGTGAGATATAGGAACAGGGCCTCTGTATTTTATGTCATAATCCAGTGGCAGTGAGATATAGGAACAGGGCCTCTGTATTTTATGTCATAATCCAGTGACAGTGAGATATAGGAAGAGGGCCTCTGTGTTTTATGTCATAATCCAGTGATAGTGAGATATTGGAACAGGGCCTCTGTATTTTTGAGGTGAGGAGAAGTCAGGCTCTAGATCCACAGGTTATTATGCATATGGATGGCTCATTCTAAAAGCTTAATTTTTTAACATGTGAGAGGTGTGGAGTTGCATCCAGTATCCCAACTTTTCTGGCCATGGGAAAGTTATTTGTCCTCATTGCACAAAGCATGATTGACTGGATACTGACCTCCTTTCATTATGAATGTATAGACTTCAGAGACATGCCCAGGCATTCATTAAATGCCTGCCACATCTTGCTAAGGGACACAGTAAAAAGGGCCTGCTAACACAATGTGGCATTTTGCTATTCATAGGTATGTTAGCTGGAATGAAAGACATCATTATCAGCTAATTTGCAGCTCTGTGAATCACATTTAACTTCTGAAAAGTGCATATCAGCACTTCTTGTGGCAGTTAACTGATGTGGTCACATCATGTGGGCAAAGGCATCCTTACCCCCCTCAGTCAATCCCCAGCACAGACACAAGTAAAATTCAAACACACTCACACACACACACACACACACACACACACACACACACACACACACACACACACACACACACACACCTACATCAACCCTTCACTACCCCTTTATGCTGTCTTACAGGCTCACACACACACACACACACACACACACACACACACACACACACACACACACACACACATACACACACAAACACCTACATCAACCCTTCACTACCCCTTTATGCTGTCTTACAGGCTCACACACACACACAAACGCACACACATGCACACACACACACACACACACACACACACACACACACACACACATACACATATACACACAAACACACACACCAAGGATCTGATACTTACCCTTGAGTTGTCTGCACGTAACCAGATGAGTCCTCTCCTGGTCCTATGTCATCATGGACGGTTGCAAGTCCTACATTGCACATCATATTCCTAGTGCCTAGTGGTTGCCCTCAGACCTGATGCCTATAGTGGTTTCAATGCCATTAGGGCATAAGTGTGGTACACCTGGTGTATAGTATTAGCCCCCCCTCCAAATCCTTGTACTGATTTACATGCCATAAGGCAAAAGAGTAGTACCCCTGGTGTATAGTATTACCCCAACTCTCCAAATCCTTGTACTGGTTTACATGCCATTAAGGCAAAAGAGTAGTACCCCTGGTGTTTAGTGTTCTCCTCATCCTACCCTAATCACCATACTGGTGTAAGTACCATTACAGCATAAGTCTTATAAAGTAATCCCTGATGGCTAGTGGTCCCCTATCTCCACAGTACAGTTATTTCTGGTTGCTAGTGATCCCCACACTCAGTGTTGTAGACTATACTCATTAGCTTAGGGGTATGTGGAAGAATAATAGCCACCCCAACCCACACACACACACACACACACACACACACACACACACACCTACATCAACCCTTCACTAACCCTTTATGCTGTCTTACAGGATTACACACACACACACACACACACACACACACACACACACACACACACACACACACACACGCACGCACACGCATGCACACGCACACATGCACACACAAACACACACACACACGTGCGCATGCACACACAAACACATGCATGCGTGCGCACACACACAAAAACACACACACACACACACACACACACACACACACACACACACACACACACACACACACACACACATATACACACAAACACACACAGCAAGGATCCCATACTTACCCTTGAGTTGTCTGCATATACCCAGATGAGTCCTCTCCTGATCCTATGTCATCAAGGAAGGTTGCAAGTCCTACATTGCACATCATATCCCCAGTGCCTAGTGGTTGACCTCAAACCAGATGCCTACAGTGGTTTCAGTGCTATTAGGGCACAAGTGTAGTATGCCTGTTGTATAGTATTATCCCCACCCTCCAAATTCTTGTACTGGTTTACATGCCATAAGGCAAAAGAGTAGTACCCCTGGTTTATAGTATTACCCCAACCCTCCAAATCCTTGTACTGGTTTACATGCCATTAAAACAAAAGAGTACTACCCCTGGTGTATAGTGTTCTCCTCATCCTACCCTGTTCACCATACTGGTGTAAGTACTGTTACAGCATAGGTGGACACACACACACACACACACACACACACACACACACACACATTCAAAAGTGCAGCCCCAGGCATATACTCACTCCCACAGCTCCTGACCCTACCTTACCACTACAATCCAAAGTATTTACCTCTTCCACAATGGGTGAACGTGGTCTTTTTTGCCATGTTTACTACAGTGATGTGGTAGGAGTTATCATGCTAGTCTATATGAATTAGTGACTCTATGAATCACTCAGTGCATAGATGCCTTCCTGGAGGTAGCTATGGGGAGAGAACATATGGCATATGCATCTCCCCCAGACTGCCTTATTTGCAAGTAGCATGCTGTCAGAGCCAGCCTGATATGGGGCTGCATGTGCTCATGTTAGAGGAGCATGTTTAGACTGTCTCTGCATTCCAAAATGTTACTTCAAGCCATACATGAAGTGTGCACTCCATAGTAACTATTACCAATTCCCGCTTAGCCTTTTGCCTTCAGTCCTAATGTGTTTCACCATGTGCAATGTCAAACACTAAGGACAGACTCACAACAAGATAAGAGATTAGCACTCTTATGTCTGTGATCTGTTTTCGGTGAAGACCACAGGTGGCATTTATACATGCCAGGGCTTGTTTGACCAGAGGACAGGGAACATGTCCCTACTCTTCCTTCAGTAAGTGCCAAATGGTCTTTAGTATCTAACATAAATACCAAAAACTCAACCAAATGGGGCTTCATTTTAACATTTTATCCATAGCTAGTTTCTAGGCTTGCAGTCTAGGGGACCATTGAGGAGCCTTGCCCAAATTTCCAGTTGACCCAAAGCGGTGTGTGGTTAAATGGCTTGCTTAAGATCACAGAGTAGGCCAATAAGGGCAAAGGGAATCAAACCCTATACCACAGCCTTAAATATCTGCACCAAATGTCAGACATACAGATGCAAAGGACAGCACCCCATGTGCATAGAACTTGGAAAATCCAACCCAAAATTTCCCTGAAGTGGTAGTACTTATATTTATTTATTATGATTCACCATTCATACGCTGGAGAGGTAGGTTTGCAGAGCTATGCAACTTGGTGTAGGCAAAGAAGTCATTGCCTTCTGTTCATACCAGCCAGAGAGGTGACTGTGTCACCTACTGAGCTGTTGCCACAGTTAGCCAAGTCATTAGCACGATTTTTGTTATTCAATAGTGGAGTTATTTTAAAACATTTTACATTTTTAAATGCTTCTAGTGATATAAAATTATTTTTGCCTTTTAATTTTCTGTTACGAAAGCATACAAATTCCTTGGAATAGTCAAAGCATTTAAATGTGTGTGTGTGTGTGTGTGTGTGTGTGTGTGTGTGTGTGTGTGTATGTGTGTGTGTCTGTGTGTGTGTGTGTGTGTGTGTGTGTGTGTGTGTGTGTGTGTGTGTGTGCATGTGCGTGTGTTCTACAAACACAAGGATGTGTGGATGGAGTTTTGTTAACTTCATTCAAGTACAGTTTATGACACTTTTCTTGTATTTATTTAGTTTTATTATATTTTGTGGAATGTTATATAATTAGTGCAGACTATTATAACATGTAAGGTTTAGGTGACATGGAAACAGAAGTCAGACAATGATCGTTCCAGTGTTTCTTTTCCTTTTTTTATTTACTTTCAACCAGATCTGTAATGCTGACAACCTTTACATGAGTCTGCTATAAAAGCCAGCTCCTAGGCCCTTGACCACCACCATCTTGTAGCCAGGGACTCAGGCATCTTGTTGTTGACAAGGGCCACCTCTCATGCTTGAACTTGAATAATGAATTTGGGCAAGGTGCAGCAACCATGTGGAGAAAGCTGAGCTGACACACCTTGCACAAATACATTACATAACAAGTACTGTTAAGATCCAGAACCCGTAAGAAGCCCTAATGATCAGAGACCCAGTCATAATCCTGAATATAATACATATTGATTTTTATGAAGGCAATGTACTTCCCATTTTTGAGTCTCGACTAAAGCCTTACATCACTCACTCTGAAGTTTTTGTTGACAGATTACAGTCTCTTTAGAAATGATAAGATGGGTATTAATTGCAAAGATAAACCAAAATGGACAAGTAGAGTTGATAGTTATGTCTCAAATAGGCTAACTGCCTCTGTGGATTTCTGCAGCGCTATGCTTATTGTTGCTCTAAGTCCTTTTGGAGAAATGCAACTCCATTTTTGCTGTGTTTGCTATCAGCCTCACTCACACTGTCATTTGCTGTATAGCAAGAAGGAATGGTTATCAACTAATACCAACTCTGCAATTTACGTCATGGGAGACGTTAATGTCAAGTAGAAGCAAGACACAAAGCGTTAAACATTTGTGGATTTTCCATGTTTGGTTGGATACCAATAACATGTCCAACTTCTTTGGTGATCATTCAGCAATGACTGCACTTTGGGCCCACTTCAGATCTTTCTCATTATCCAAAACTGTTCAAACTAGACAGATGAAAGACCTTTCTATTTAAAATTTGCATTAGCTCTGAAGGAGGCCAACTGCGTGTGTGAGACTTCTGTGTGTATTGTACGTCAGCCTTACTTTAGTTAGCCTCCTTTTCCTACTTATTACTGTGGCACCTATGAAAAAAATGCAGAGTTAACAATAATTTAGAGTACTTATCATACTTAAGGATGTCTAATTACAAAAAGGCTTGTGAGTTCTAAACTGACATTAAGGTAATGACGTTTTACATATCCACATTATTTAGTCACAGTTCTCTCCTTAAGGATAGATCTTTGCTATGTTCTCTCATCGCCAGGAATGGCACACCTATTTAATGTGCAGGCAAAAAGAAATATTTTGAACTCCCTCCTAATCAGTAACTGTCTGTCATTGTTCATATACTTACCCCTACCAAAAAAAATAGTGACAGTCAGGTGCTGTGCACATTGCCAAATATGTTGTCATGCCAGCAAGACTTAGCATCACATAACCCATGCTGTTACTTAATTATTGTTGGGCAGCTTGGTCACGTACAATCTGTTACTAGGTCTATGGGGTTGGTCTGGATATTATAATAATATTGCAATGCTTATTACATGCGCATGTGCATGTGCTCTGTATCTCTCCATTGGCCTATATTATTATTTTTTTATATATTCACTTGTTAAACAGGTAGGATGGCTTGTTGAAAAAAAAATTGCAACTGTGGCACATGCCCAAAGTAGTGAATTCCAAAGGATATTGTTACAGACATGATTTTTGTTTTATAATTACAGATCTGAGAAGGATTGTAGTAGTGATTTATGAAATGCTTACCAAGGGACACAGCTGCTGATGCAAAATATTTATAGATTACAGCAAGGAGTACAATTGGCAACAAGAGAAAACTGCAATTAAGTACATGATTATTCACAAAGGCATTATTTATAAGTTATTTACAAGACAATACTTTTAGTTATAATTTATTTTGAGTCATACACTTATGTCACATGATATGACAAAATTTAGAAGACAAGTAAGAATTAGGAGGCTTTGCAATGAGTGAGTGTGATGAATTTCAGTTAGGCGGTTGGTTGAGTCGGAGAATTATCCTGCATCCCTATAATACTGACAGTCCTATATAATACTGAGTTGTCCCAATAAAATGGATCTGAATTGATCAATAGCTTCTATTATTTCTGGTGAGGTTTCAGTGGACTGGGTCACTTTGTAAAAGCTTTTATCCCTGTGGTTAACTTAAATTTTCTCCCAGTGGTTAAGCTAATGTTTTGGTCTAGGTTGTGCCAGTTGATTGTTATTTGTTGACCTATGAGGGTAGTTAATTAGTTATGAGTGTGCAGTAGTTCTGAAATATAGGAGTTTTAATGTGAGACAGAAAAGTTGAAGGGCAGTCCAAGAGTTGACTAGTAGCCAGTGGGCAGCCATTATCTCAGTGAGAATGTCTGTCTTATTCAAACAAAATAGCCTGTGTTCTAGTATGCTGAAAGTTGCATATACTTCACAAAGACTGCAGTCAAAAATCTTCTTTAATGGCACCTTCTAGTCAAGACAGGAATATGTAATTTAAACTAATAATGTTTATAGCTTTCTGGTGGCAATAAGAAAGTGCTTTTAGCTTAGAAATTCTTTGAGTATGGAATATCCTGCTTGTACAGTTTGTGGTGATTCCTGTTACAAAGCACAGTAAAGGACCCTTCTTTTTTACATCCATTCTCAGGCTGTGCTGTTTGTATATCAGACTAATACCCCCCCCCCCCGTTGTATTGATATCATTAGTGATAGTACATGAACACTGTGGTTTTAAACGCTATGCCTGTAGTAATAAGAGGATGATTCAAAAGATTCAAAGAATCAAAGCAACTTTATTGTCATTTAGGACCACACAAGTACAGCCTAAATGCAATTACAAATAGCTGACAAGAGATATGCAGTGCAAATAACATTGATACAGCAGTATCAAAGAATAAGATAAGAAGTATTCATGCAAGAGGTAGTTCACATTACATAAACACACTCGATACCCATTATCCAATGATAAATAATAAATAAATACCCACCACCAAACCCTGTCACCGTTAAGAAAGAGAATAAATGAGATATTTGGTGTATGCAATAATTGAAACAGATGTATGCATTGTTTAATTAAAGTTGATTGCTCATTTGTATACTGTTCTTTTTCAATCCATATTTTTTCATAATTTCCAAAAACTGTTACTGTAACCATAGCAGTTCACAAACATTTCATTATGCAATGTTATCAAATATGATAGCATGAAGTGAAACACTGGCCTTTTAGAGTGGTAGCAATTCCACAAATAGATATTCTTTTAGATCACTGCATAATAAAAGGTATTTCACTATAGCATCAATTACCTTCCATCATAGACTCTTCAAAAATGTGTCTATTATTGTTACCACAGGTAGGCACTGTTTTCAAGGAAAAAAAAGAGCCTGCCCAAACCTAGGCATGGACTACTGTGTGGGATTCACCACAATATTAGTGTGATTACAGCAACTCTGTCCCTGGATCATCACAGAGTAACAGAGTATTACTTGTGCAAACAAGATACTATTCCAGGTAGCATTCTTTCTACCTGCTGAGGTGCAGTCCACAAATTCAATAAATAAATAAATGTCTAAATGGGTTTATTTCTACTAAAAATGTTGTCAGAAAAAAGCATCGAACCTTAAACCACTGCAAAAAGCAGCATTTTTCTCACTCCACCCCCTCCAGCTTTCCTAAATATGCTAACTATGACATCACACAGGAGTAACTTACTTTATCCCACTACTGCATTATTTAATTCTATAACTGACACAAATTTCAAAAAACAAGGAATGAATGTAATGAGCCAATTCATTGTTTCATTGAAAGCTAAAATCAACAAATTGAATTACTCCTGTCTTCTTCTTCTTCTTCTTTCGGCGTTTCCCGGTTAGGGGTCGCCACAGTGGATCACCTGTCCACTCATGATTGGCAGTGGAGTTTTACGGTTTCGAGTTGCCAGCCCGGCGACCAACCTTCCACAGAAGGCATACACACAC
Source organism: Protopterus annectens (assembly GCF_019279795.1). Lineage (NCBI taxonomy): Eukaryota > Metazoa > Chordata > Ceratodontiformes > Protopteridae > Protopterus > Protopterus annectens. The sequence continues at coordinate 1,695,697,402 of NC_056732.1, forward strand.
ACACACACACACACACACACACACAGACACACACACACACACACACACACACACACACACACATACACTCACACCTAGGGCCAATTTAGACTGTCCAATCCACCTACACAGGAGCAGCTCGTGCTATCGGACTGCAGGACTGCAGCCCTCCCACCTAGAAATAAAAGAAATAAATAACATGAAACATAACCTTTAAAGAAAAAAAATGTCTCTTTTAACAAGTACCGGAACTGCCGTGCATGCACAGACACACTCAGACTGCCCTGCAATCTGTGCAAACTCTGACTGCCTGACTCAGGAGTCCAGATGTAGAGAAGGCATTTTCTGCCTCGCTGATGCCATGTAGTAGACAACTGCACAGAACAAAGGAGCTCCAGACTGCTTGATCCACAGACATGACCAATCATGAGAGAGGTGAGTGCAGGACCAATCAGGAGTGAGGTAAGTTGAGTTCTAAGCTCTTGCAGGGAAGCATTAAGTCAAGCACAGGTTTGCTGCTTTGAGACAATGGAGTTGGACCTGGTTTACTGCTTCCAGACCCATTTACAGGTAAGGTGTGTGTGTGTGTGTGTGTGTGTGTGTGTGTGTGTGTGTGTGTGTGTGTGTGTGTGTGTGTGTGTGTGTGTGTGAAATGCCCTTGTTAACACATAGTGGTGGGTAGAAATACTCAGGCTTGAACCCTATACCTTGGATGCAGGTGGCAAGGACCTGAATTCCCTACCCACCACTATTTGTAAAAAAAATTGCAGATTTCTGCCTCATATTTGTTCTGTTCCTCATAAAATCTGTGGTTTCTGTATCTTCATATTTGCTTGCAAAAGTTTGTAGTGCAGTGGTGCACTGGTAGCATTGTTGCCTGACAGCTACATGTTCTCTGGTTTGATTCTTGGCTGGGGTGCCTTCTGTGTGGCATCTGCATGTTTTCCCATCCCTTACAAAGATGTGCCTGGAGTGTTTCTCCCTGCTCTGCTGATAATTGGCTTTGTTTTGTTCCAAGTCAGACTAGTTTCCTGGTTAACAAATGTTTAAAAATAACAGGCATTTGAATTTCAGACTTCATATTCTTCAGAAAGTACATGGTAAAACAAAACCTTTTATTCTAGCAATTGTCTAAGTTTATAACATGGATATTTGAAATTTGCCCATATTTTTGGGACTGTATTCCCCCATTATTGGCCTCGTCCAGGTATTTTGTGCTAAGGTTGAGAGCTATGGTGAGAACTGAATTCACTGAATATGTTTGGCAGCTGTAGTTCCACATTATTGGCTTTTTTTCAGGTGTTTTTTGCTAAGAGGTTGACAGCTATGGTGAGAACTGAATTCACTAAACAGTAGCCATTTAAGTTTGTCTTCCTCTGTTTCAGCTGATTTGGCATAGTGGTATATTTCTCTGACTGTTTTCAACAGGGTCCCCTGGGTTCAAGACGTGGCAGTGAAATGGATGGTGGTAACACAGCATTTTATTCTAGCAACTTTCCAACATTATACAAGCAATGTTTAAAATGTGTCCCTGGTTTTTGGCCTTTTGCCCCCCCCTCCAATAAATTTTGGCTTTTTCCAGATTTCTTGTGCTGCAAAGTTCAGAGATACAGCTGAGTGTCGAGTAGATTTTACAAGGAGCTGAGAGCTGCAAGGGAACAAAAGTTAAGTGCTGCTTATGCTAAGTTGGCTTGCATTGTTAATAGCACAACAGGTAGTGTACTTGCTTTTGATGCAGAAGGCTGTGAGTTCTACTCCCACAGTAGGTAGATGCATTGCTGATACTGTACTGTGTTGTAAAGGGGGTGGATGCTGCAGTCCTTTTTGGCAAAGATACCTAGTAACTATGAACCTGTTATCAGTTTGCTATCCATTCCCTATTGCTGTATTACTAGCTTATCATTTTTTTAATGCATGCAACATAGGCAATTTATTCTTCAAGGGCAACATGCACTTTATTTGTAGATGAAACAATGACATATAAAGTTGTTTGCTAGCAGCAACCTCTTTATTAGTTACAGATTTTGTTAATGTGGATTTTACTACTTCAGAGATTGTGCATATTTACTGATACCGGCGGACTGTAGAAGGTTGAGTAGACATTTTATGATGGAAATGTTCTGAATTGGGCAGTTTTGTCATTGGTGCATGCATTTTGTTTCATTGTTTACTGGAAAAATGTTCAAAACAATAAATTTAAAATGCTCTCTAACAACTGTACTGTATTGTACAAGGAATATAATGTAATACAGTCAGGAAGGTGTATCCAAGAGCATGTGTATGTTTCATGTTCAAGGGGCCTATGATTTTGAAAACAGCCCAGAGTTAATCTTTATCTGCCAATGCCAAAATGTATTTTCTTTGAATGTGGGTTTCAATGCTGTTTCAATGCATGTGAGTTTCAAGGGCAGAGAAGTTTTAATGCTAAGAATATTTTCATTGTGAGACTGCATTGCTTTGTTTAACAGATATCTATTAGGGTTTGTGCTGTAAAATGCAAAATAAAACTTTCAAATGAAATCTAAATCATTGCAGAAGTAAAGCAGTATGCACATTACAGTGTTTATGGTAAATGGGGCAAAATAACCAAGGAATGGGACGTTGGAATGGCTGCAGGGAGGAGGCTCCATTCGACCATGATTTTGTGAGGGGGTAGCAAACTCAGACAGCCCCAGTTGAGCTATACCTCTCAGTTGTCCATATTTTTGCAGAATGAATAAATATTTGCTTCTTATTTTTGGTTTGTTCCTCATAAAATTTGTGGTTTTCTAGCAAATCATTTAGGAATGAAGTCACTAAATGACAGACATTGAGTTTCAGACATCATAACCTTCAGAAAAATGCATGCTAATGCAAGACCTGTTATTCTATCAACTGTTTTAAGTTTATACAAGAGCAATTTTTAGTAGTGTTTGTATGTTCCCCCAATATATTTGGCCTTGTCCAAATTTCCTGCATTGAGAGGTTGAGAGGTACGTGCAAATCGCTTTGTAGAATTAGGAATATCCAGACCTCTCAATTGTCCCCAATTTTGGCTCAAAATGTTGCTCTCTCCTAATAATCCCTCCTCAAAATGGAAATTTTGGAAGAAAACGTGGAGGGTTAACAATTATATATAACTGTAATGATCAGAGTTATAGATTACTTTTATTTCGGAAATGCATGTAGATGCTCTTATTTTGTTAGCTGCTCAAGTTAACAGTGTTATTATTAAAAAGGTGTCCCTATTTTGCCAGGTTCCCAGCTGTATTGTGTGGCAACTTTATATTTTTGCATCACATTTTTGGTCTGTTTTTCATACAATTGTGGTTTTCTGGCAAATTAGTGGCAAATCATTAAAGATTGAAGTTAGAAAATAATGGCAGACATTTGAGTTTCAGATTTCATACCCTTCAGAAAATTCGTACTAATGCATGACCTTCTACTGTTCTATTATCTACGTTAATAAGAGCAATATTTAAAAATTGTCCTTATTTTTGGGCCTCTGTCCCACTTCTAGTTCTATGTATGGCTTTGTCCAGATTTCTTGCTCTGAAGTTGAGAGGTACGAGTGTCAGAGACATTTCAAATTGTGACATACTTGTTGCACCCCACTCCCCATTGTAGTGGCTCTGGATGTGTCCAAGGAAGGCAAGGAGCAGTTATGCAGTGTAAGTGTGCAGAGTATTCCCCCATCCAAGGTAGACCACAAGTACGACCGTGGCTTTTCATCTGTCCTTGATTTTGCAGAATGTTCTGGTTTTCTGTCATATTTTTATACTGTTGATTTACGCTTCTTATTATTCAGGAAATGCATGCTGTCACAGTGCCCTGTTGCTCTGTTTAAGTATCAATGATTTAATGACCATCAGGTAAGCTTGTCGGATATTGTAAGATGCAAGTAAGCTTTAATAAGCATACAGTTAAAGAATTACCAGCATTGAAAGCCTTTTTGTTGTTGCCATGCAGAGAATATTTACATAACTAGATAATTTATAAGCCTTGGGTATTGAAATGCATATGACAGTATTTGTAATAAAAGGACAGGATTACAGTATTTTCAGAAGCTCATTACATTTGTTGGAGACTTGCAGACATCTTTTGTTGGCGACTTGCAGTCATCTTTGCAGGCTTTACCCGTAAACTAAACAGAATGCCAATCTATCATGTGTGGTCCATAACTTGTGCAGGAATCCGTTAAGCAATTTATCTTGAGCTTGTTTCTTGTTTGCTGTTCATTTTTTACTTTGATCATGTCTTCCCCATGAAACAAGTAGATAGTTTTGTCAGGCAGCAGGTCTTTTGGATAAGAAACATTTTTACAAGTGGGGGTATCACAGAGATTGCTATTTTCAGCATGTTACTTGGTAATTTTATAAAGCTGAATATAAATTATAATTAGAACTGCAGTGCAAGGAGTAGTGGTTTGAGGTGAGTGCTGCTTGTTTTTTTATACTTGATTTTGACTGGCATTCCAGTAATGTATTTAAAAAGTAATTTATTTTTTCATGCCTCACAACCTGTTTCCATCTGGATATTAAGTAAGTTGTCATGTAGCCAATACATTGAAATATTTTTTTCTTCTACACTTCATTTTGTCTTGATTGGACTCTCATAATGACTGTTTGGCACCCAGGGCAGCGTATTTAAGTAAAGTTCCAGTTGTGGTTTTGAGCATAGCTCCACCCCTTTCTAGTTGGCCACACCCCCTCCCATTGGCCCCACCCATTTGGCTGTCTCCTGCAGCCCTCCTTTAATTTGAAGTCACCAGCCACCACTGCACCTACAGCATGTCTTTGGGATGTGGGAGGAAACCAGAGCACCCGGAGGAAACTCATGTGACCACAGGGAGGACATGCAGACTCCGCACAGAAGGCACCCCAGCTGAGGATCGAACCAGAGAACCTCTTGCTGTAAGGTGGCAATGCTAACCGCCGCACTCCTGCCTATGCTACAAATATTTGTAGGATTTTGATCTAGTAAATGGAATTTATTTCAAAAGTTTGACAAGGATTTAAAGTCCATACTGCAGAATAACTGATATCTCTTACATAGGCCTATGGGTACCCAGTTATGAAGAACCCCTCAAAGTTCAGGATTACAAATTTTGTGTTGCAAATTATGCTGGGCAAATACCTTTACCAGCTGAAAGAAGATTTATTCAGTATTTTTCCATGGCCAATGACAAGGATGACCTATAAATGAAAGATGAGACCTAGAACTTGGACAACTTAGTATATAACCTCAGTCGGTGTGGCATAGAACCTTAATCTCAAACCTATCGAAAGACACGCCAATGTCACCAGAAATGACAATGCTCAGGCTAATACATAGGTACCAACAGTCCTGCAGAAAGACCCTTTAAATGGAAATGGGCAAGTAAGGGTACATGTTGGAATTATGGAGTGTCAGAGGCTGACTATTTCCCATATGATATGGGACTGCCCAAATATATATTTTTTATTTATTTAACAATTGTTTACCCAGTAAGTCGGACTGCAACAGAGCCCATTTTCAGCAGATGCCCAGGGAGAAACACTCCAGGCACATGTCTTTGGAATGTGAGAGGAAACCAGAGTACTCAGAGGAAAGCTCTGCGAATGCAGGGTGGAACATAAGACTCCACACAGAAAGCACCCCCAACCAAGAATCGAACCACAGGACCTCTTGCTGTGAAGTGACAACCTAATTGCTCCACCACTGTGAGAAATGGGGGAGCTCTAAGAGAAATAGCTTGGGCAGTCAGGGTGATGACACCATCACTGGATAAAGCATACTTCTAGTTAATAAACTGTACAGATGGCAAAATGGATATTCATTGCATGTTCCAGTTATGGATAAGAAGGGCAATATTAATAGTTTTAGGATATATTTTTAAGCACTTGTGTTCCTGAGATCCCAAGATCCATTCATCTTCTATAGTCATAGAAATGTTATACTAGTGATAAGGTCACCTGCAACATTTTAGTGAATTATTGGACCCATTTCCTGTTGAATGACACAAGTAACTACTAGCATACAAAGGGGGACTGGGAAATCTCCTGGTAACTTATGTACCCGATTAGTCCACAAAAAATAGACTATTGTCTCACCTCCATGATAGGTGGAATAACAATAGAGTGATGGCACTCAGACTTCTGTGGTATTATGTGGCCAGGCTGTGGAATGGTTTCTTAAAGCATTTATTGATAAGGTTACCTGACTATTGGGAATGCTATCCTATACACACTCTTTTTTTACTATTAACAGACACATCCTTAATGAACATATTTGTGTTTGGTGATTTTATATTGTCTTTACTCTGTCTCTGAATTTCAATGAAGAAGACTGGCTTATGGGCTATATTATACATGTTTGATGGTTTATATGGCGAATAAGCAGTTGTCATGGCGATATAGCCAATAAAGATACTTTTACAAAAAAATAAATAAATAATAATAATATAAAAAAGGACCTTAAGACAATTTGCAACTTCTGATCGATGAGTAACTAACAGCCACACCAGGCCTCAATGTACTTCTGCAGATGTTTCAGAACATCTCAAAAGTTACATTTTATTTATACACTGATGTAATTAATAGAAATCCAGCTCAATTTTAAACTGTACACTGATCGCAAACTTTTTAGTAACTACGGTGCAACATTAATGTATCTGACATTGCTGTATTCAGGACATAACCCACAGTTTACCAAATGCACTCACCCAGTGCCAGACTTGTGGATAGATTAGGATACGTTTAAAAACATTTTATGGACTGAAAAAAAATTAAATTTATTTCTAATACATCTATTTTGGTGCATGTAAGTGATGGGTCACTTCTCACAATGCTGTTAATGGTTTGATAACTAACATGAAAAGTTGAAAAGGGGTCCCCTTGCAGGGTTCCTTTCCAAATGTGCTTGAAACTACAATGGTGTGGTTTTATTGCTGCTGAAGAATTTGGGTAGATGCTTTGAAGAATGTCAACAAAATTACTAAGAAGACAAAAAAATATTTTTAGGATGGCATGGACGCACATGTTGCTATCATGTGGTACTTATTTTAATTGTTTGCCTATTTGTAATGGGTGTCAGAATATAGGGACATGGACAATGAAGGTGTAAGTATGATGCTATGGGTTTCTAGTAGTGTGGATATCTCTTCCTTAATGCACATGCCTTGAGGCCACACCTCTGCAGAGATAATGACTCATGTCCCAGAGAAGTAGCCTACAGATAAGGGCGGTAGAAGTCATGCATAGTTATACTGTGTTATAACTGATCTAACTGAGGACATGAGGTTGGCGTATTGCTAAGGTAAGGTTTGCAGAAATTAAGACTTCTGTTATATTCACTGGGGATGAATATATTTTTAGGGGAATTTTTCTGCATGGTTATTTAAGAACACATAATTTACTGCCCTCTTGGGGTGCTTATTAGTTATAATTTAAGAGCAGATTGTTATAGATCTACCCTAAAAATGGCTTGGACATTGTGGGTAAGTAGGAATGATGTGCTTGCATCCAGAGTTAAATAACATGGTAAGAAAGTGCTGGATGGTAATATTTTGGAGGAGTAGAAATTTCAGATTCAGGAACATGCAACATGGAAGTTACAATGGTTTTGTGTGCCTTCAAAGTGAGTGGCAGCACAGAAAAAGAAGATGTATTCTTTTTGGTATCAGAATGCAGAAAGTGTTGGCCATTTATGAAATTAATAATATCCAAGTGTTTAGTGATGGGAGTATTTGTTTGTGTGTGTTTATTTCTTTGGTTGGTTGGTTGGTTGGTTGGTTGGTTGGTTGATTGTTTTTTTTTTATTACCCAGGTAGGTGGACCAGCTCCAAGGCTCTTTTAAGCCATGAAAGTGGTTTCAGGGTAACAAGGCAAGTGTGAGGTAATTTCTGATTATTCATAGGTTGAGATTTGTTCTGTAAGCAGAGTGTATTAAAAGTCTCTGTTAGACTTGCGTTCTTATGAACAGCACAAATATTATACTTTTGGTTGGTGGAATTTAAGTAGGGACCATAAAAGGATCCAAAAGCTACTATATCTGGAAAATATAATACTCTCTAAGAATTTTATGATCATTTAGGCTGTTTATTGACAGACTATTCTGTAAGTTTTCAATAGTATTTATTAGTCTTGTGTTTTTGTGGACATTTTGACTTCACTTTTAAATTCCTAAAGAAAAAGGTTGTCAGATAGTTTCAAGTGAAGTTGGTATTACTTATGTTGGTAAATGTTAACTTTACTAATGTTAATAAGATGCATTACAATGTATTACAATGCATTTTCCATATGTACAAACCCTGCCCTTCTCCTTTATAGAGATAATGCTTTAGAATTTTGAGAATGGATATTCTTGTCAGTTTGGGTGTAAGTGAGTATGTTTTTGATGTATGTCTCTGTTATATAGAGATCTCTAATTCCAAAATAGCCTTTGGTGCCTTATAAGTTGGAAGTGTGCTTGCCCCATTTTGGATACATTTTGGAGAAGTATTTATGAAGATCCTGTGGAACATAACAAAGATGCTAAATGGATAGAAGAAGTAAACAAAATAATAAGAAGTTTAAAGGTAGAGGAAATGAAATTGGATAAAATAATAGCCAGACAGATTGAAACAAAGTTAAGAAAACCCTCTAATTGGAAAACCCCAGGCCCAGATACAATACCTGACTTCTCATTAAAAGTATTAAGAACTTTGCATAAAGATTGAGCTATGAGTAAGAATTATTTATATGTGCACCCTGAACAGACACCAGCCTGGCTAAAAAATAGGAAAAACAATGCTACTACTTAACAGAGAACCTGCACGCTACCCTAAAACTATTAATAACTTGCCTTCCAATGACGTATAAGCTATACACTGGAATTGATGCTGACAGATCTTATAATCATTTAGAAGAAAACTCAATTATGCAGTAGAACAAAAGGGTAATAAAATAAAATCATATGGAACAAAGGATCATTTATTGTTAAATAAAGTCACAGTGGAGAAGTGTAAAAAGGGGAAGAATCTAAATATGGCACGGATTGACTATAAAAAAGCATTTGATAGTATCCCACATTTATGGATACAAGAGTTCTTAAAAATGTGTAAGATACACCCTACACTGATTGACTACATTACAGTGACCATGAAACAGTGGCAAACCACTTTGCAATTAAGCCATGATAAAGGACAAATTATTATTCCAGGGATAAAAATTTGATGGGGGATATTTCAGGGGGACTATCTGTCACAGCTGATATTCTGCCTTGCCCTTAACCCATTAAGCTGTCTTCTTAACAGACTAGGTCATGGCTATAATTTGGCTCATAGAAAACAACAAAGTGTAAAGAGTTCTCATCTTCTCTGTTGATGATTTTAAACTGTATAGCTAATCACATAAGGAACTGAAAGTACAACTGCAAGTTGTCAAAACTTTTTCAGATTATATAAGAATGTAATTTGGTCTTGATAAATGTGCAAAAGCAACCTTTAAAGCAGGAAAACTGCAGCACCAAGAAAACATCAGTTTGGGACAAGAATGTGATATAAAAGAACTTGAGCTAGAGGTGGTATATAAATATTTGGGAACTGATGAAGGATCAACAATAAAACATGAACCGATGTGAATATAATTTAGTAAAGAATAATTTAGAAGACTTTAATTAATTCTGAAAACAGCATTGACAACTAAAAACAAAATCCAAGCTATAAACCAATTTGCTCTTCCTTTCCTAACTAACAGTTTTGGAGTGCTTGATTGGCACCAAAGCATGTTGGATAGATTAGATAGGAAAACAAGAAGGATTCTTCATGCTCACCAAATGATTTATAAAAATCACTCCATACCAAGATTAGATATTCCCTGTTCTGAAGGAGGGCTGAGCCTCCTTGAAATTTATTACATGTACAGATCTGCAATTGTGGGACTATACACATATCTATTGACCTCACAAGACCCAAACATAGTGAAAGTTTTGAAACATGAGGAGAATAAATCTAAGATGACGTCTCTGCTTAATCTAGCAGAAGCATATCGGCATCAACCAGGAATGGAAATCAAACCAGAAGTAGATAAAAATCAGGCAGTAACTGAATGTGCCAAAAACAAAACAAAAAATATAAGGTAAAGGACCAGATGAGAAAGCAAGAAATGTGGAAAATGCATAAATATAGTTGCAAGTATAGAAAACTTCTGGAAGAACCTCATGTTGATCAGGAAAGAACACAAGAATGGTTAAGGAGAGGCGAATTCAAACCAAGAGATGAAAGGTTAATAATTAGCAGCCAAAAATGGTGGGCTACGTACATGCTGGTTTACAAAGTCCATTGAAGATGTGGGAGAAGCAGACAAATGTAGGTTTTGTAAAACCAAATTAGCAGCAGTCACACACCTCGTTGCTGGTTGAGACATACTAATGGCAGAAGGACTGTATACTGAAAGGCATAATAATGTGGCAAGACTGTTGCACTGGGGATTGTGCAGACATTATGGTACTGAAGTGGCTGAAAAATACTGGAAGCATGAACCACAAAGCATCATAGAAAATGATGAAGTCTACATCACATCGGATCACCCATTACCAACAGTTCAAAAGACTGATGCTAGAAAACCAGGTATACTGTCCATAACAAGAAGACAAAAGTAGCATTGATCATTGAAATTGTCACATCCGGTGACTAAAGTGCGTTGTGTACAGAGAGACACAAAGTCATAAACTATCAGGATTTGCAGGCAGAAACAAGATCAATGTGGAAGAAAGATACCCAGACAGTTCCAATAGTAGTAGGAGCAACAGGTCTTATAAAAAAAGAATCTACAATCATATTTAGACATGTTATCAATACATGTAATCCCATATGAATTGCAGAAGGAGTCATTACTAGGTACATTGCAGGTGCTGCGATGAGCACTTCTGGCTGACCTCAAAGATATTCATGAGCTTTAATCATACTTTGACTTAGGAATGGGGTCCATTCCAATCATGGTATTAGAAACCTAAAAAACTTTGAGTAAATAAAAAAAGGGAAAGTCTATAAAACATAGTCTGTTCTAGACTGCCACAGTAAGTCTATGAAGCCTAGGTTTTGCTGACTAGATTCTTAAGGCTGTAGTCTTTATAGTCTGAGTTCTGCATCTTTCCTTAACAATTTGTCAGTGTATTCTATATATTACAATAATTTTCTGATGGCATATGAGTTGACCTCTCAGCTGACTGAATAGTTTAGTTAACAGTACTGTAATAATTAGAGATCAGCTGTTATGAATGGCTTGTTGGCAATGAATCAGGTGTAAAGCAAGGTTACTTGTCAAGTCTTTTTTTAGTTGCCCATAAATATGGTTTTGCATGGCACTAGTTGCTTTTAAATCTAGTGTGGCCATTCCTGCTCTCTAGAGTATATTTTTTTCTGTGCCTCTTGTTCTATTAATGAGCTGTTTCCTGTGATCCAGTGGTGCAAAGTTTGATTCCCTCACCCTCCACTGCCTAACTGTGTGACTCTGAGCAAGTCATTTAACCAGACACTACCCCTGGGCTGAGTCTGAAAAAGGCCCATGGAGGTCAGTGCTCTACCCCAGTAAACAAATACAAATAAATAAATAATAAACATATTTGTTTACTGGCAAAGAGTGTGACAACAACAATGCTTTTATTTTGACTAAAAATTAATGTAGATCAGAGTGTACGTGCTGTGTGCTACATCTTTAAGAAGCATGTCAAAGGCTGAGTGTGCACGTATAAATGTCAGGCATGTGCTATTCCCACTGCCATCTTGAGAGTGTAGCCAGAAAGTAAGCATGTATGATCGCAGTAGTTAGTTTGTATATTACTTAAGTTAAAGTCAGTAAACTATCATGATAATAATAATAATAATAATTCCCATATACATCAAGCAGAGCTCATCATTAGCACTCTTCAAGAAAAACCTTGATAAGTGGATGGGTAATAGGACATTTACCCCTGGGATCACGTCTGGGGCTCTGCTTGATAGAGGGATAGGAATTTAACACTACATGGGTGGCAAAAGCCAAGACACTGTTGGCTAGGCTTACTTTGGCCCTCAGGCCGATAGCCTAGTACCTACCTATGAACCTGTGATGTGTTTGTATAAAATAAAGCTGCTTGAACAGAACCCATGAAGACTTTTCTATTGTGTCCAAAGTAGAAGAGTGACATGGTGTCAGAACTGGGATTCCAAAGAATGATATTCAGAGCCATGAGGTGCAGAGATGACAGTGAAGGTAAAACTAAGAGAAACGAGAATGAAAAAGAGCCAGAAATTAATCAAAGGTAATGAGAATTCACACAAACTACTTATTTTATAAAAAGGACAAAACGGGGCATTACAAGGGCACAAAACCAATTATTAAATAATCAGGAGGCACGTAAGGTTTATTTACTAAGGGAACTGTTTAAAGTAAAGGTATGTGACGGAATGATTAACAGAAAAGCAAAACAAGCACGTTTAAGGCAAAACAAATATGTTTAAGGCAAAACAGGCATGTTTAGAGAAAAACAAGCACAAGAAAAGTACAGTGGGCATGAAAAGAGATTAAACGAGCAAAATGAATACAATAAGGGCAAAAAGGGCACACTAAGCATAAATAAAGCAAGGCAACTGCATGTTTTGGCAAAGTGTGTTTTGGCATAACTACGACTTCATATTGTATCAAGGGCATAACTGAAGTTATTCGAAGTGTCTCAAAGTGTGTAAAAGTGCTTACAGTGTGTGCTTATTACTGTGTATGTATTTTGAAGAGTTTATTTGTGTGCAAAGTGCAACTAGTTTTTGAAGTGCCATAAAAGTATACCCATTTCAAGAAGTTTCTTGTACTGGGTGTGTCTATTCGCAAAGTGCCGCCATTACAAAGTGTTTCTTGCATTGTAAAGAACTGACTAGAAATTACCGCCATTTTGGGGAAATTTCAGTGTGCTGTGTACGGTTTATTCACAATGTGCAATTACTTTGAAATGTTATTGACTCTGAGCTTCTCTTGCCCAGTTCATTCACATCGTGCAGTTATTTGAAATGTTTCTTAAAATGATGATAAATTACTTTTGCAATACAATAATTTCGGAGTATTACATTGCCCTAGAGACTTATTTCACAAAGTCCAGTTACACAGAGACTTGCATCAAGCAGTTATTTGATATATTTCTTACACTGGTAAGAGGTGATTTCTTGCAATACAGTAATTTCAAGAGTATTACAGTGCCCAAAAGAAACTTAGTTTGCAAAGTTCAGTTATACAGAGCCTTGTTGTGCTACTGGGTAAAGTTACAAATACTGGGATAAATTTCTGCCATATGTGTATGTGTATGTGTTCGTGCTTATATGCAAAACCCTTTACTGGTATGTGTGAATATGGCAGATTGATTTCGAAAGCCCTTACCTCTTGTATTTGATCAGAATATTGCAGAGAATTGGAGAATATTTGAGCAAGAGTAGGATATTTTTATACAAGTAGCTTATTCAGATAAAGATGAAGGTGAAAACTGTCTTATTGTTGTACAGACTGAATCAAGGGTAGACCCCAAGTGTTTGAAGTGCAAGTTCAGAGAAATGTGTAACCCCCAGACAAATATTACATTAGAGAGGCATTTATTTTACATGAGAGATCAGAAACCAGGGGAAACTTTTGCAGCTTATTTAACTGACCTGAGAAACAAAGCTAAAATGTGTAAGTTTGGTGACTTAAAAGATGAGTTAATAAAAGACAGGCTTGTGTGTGGTATTAATAATGCTGCTGTGAGAAAGATCTTGCTTTGCAACAGTGATTTAACATTGAGTAAAGCCATAGAGATTTGTCAAATTCATAAAGTGACAGAAAAACACACAAGTATGGTTGTAAGTGACAAAAGCATGGTTTCAGCAGGCTCCAGGGCAAATGTAGATAGCATGCAACACATGGCAAACAGAAGCAGGCCTAAGCACATGGCAACCACAACCCTTGCTGACCTACCAAGGAAACCACATACTCTTCCAGCAAGTTCTAAAACTAGTTCAGTTAAAGAATAATGCTCCTCAGTGGAGTACAAGCTTGAATCAGCAAAACCTAAGTCTAGCTTTATTGTTAACTGTCACAATTGTAGAGAAAATCATGAGGCTAAAAGAGAGAAATGTTTAGCACTTAGTCAGCAATGTCACAAGTGTAAAAAATGGAACCATTTCCAAAATGTTTGCAAATCAAGTAAACCTCACACAGTTGTAAATAACGGTCACATAAAAAAGCAAGTTGACCGAGTAGAGCTGCAGCAGCCAACTTTTTATGTGGATGGTGTATCAGTAGTTGGTGAAAGAGTTGATGCAGTGAATTTATTGGCAAAGAGCAAAGTGTTTTGTACTGTCAGGATCAATGGTAAATCCACAGAGCTTAAAGTAGATACTGGTTCAAAGTGTAATGTTATGTCAGCAGACACATTTGCTAAAGTGAGAATGAAAGAACAGCTCAATGTGGCCAGTAATGCAAAACTTGTTGCTTATGGAGGTGAAGACATTCAGACTGAAGTCTCAGTGATGCTTTCATGTTTTTTTGGCCAAGAACAGTTGCAACTTATTATTCTATGTAGTCCGAAGACCAGTGCAGTCTTTACTGGGTTTCAAAGAGAGTTTGAGAATGAATCTGTTTTCTTTTACCAAAGAAGTTCATTATATAAGTGCATCTCCTAGTTCCAATTTTTCTGAAGCCATTTTCTCAGAATATTCTGATGTTTTTCGATAACAAGTTGAGCAAACTTCCAGTTGTTTATTCCATGAAGTTAGACCTGGAGGTCACTCCAGTAGTCAGACCAGCAAGAAGGATTCCTATAGCTATGCAGGATAACGGTAAGGCTTAGTTGGATAAAATGGTGCAACAAGGTGTAATTTGTCCGGTTACAGAACCAACTAAATAGGTGTTGTCTATGGTAGCACCTCACAAAACAGGCTCAGACAAAATCAGAATATGTATTGACCCAAGAGATTTGAACAAAGCACTGAAAAGACTGCACCATCCAATGTGTACAGTCAAAGAGGTCACTGCCGTAATACCGAATGCCACTGTTTTTTCTGTCTTGGATGCAAAAAGTTCATTTTGGCAAGTGGTGCTTGATCACAAATCCTCATTGCCAACCACTTTTGGTACTCTGTTTGGCAGATACAGATTTCTAAGTGTGTCATTTGGAATAAATTCAGTGAAGTCTCTCAGTGTGCAATGGAGCAAATATTATCAGGTTATCCATGTGCCATAATAGTAGATGATTTATTGGTTGGAGGCAATGGTGAAGCAGAGCATGACAGAAGCCTAAAGAAAGTTCTAGACAAAGCACATGAAGTAAACTTGAAGCTCAGTCCTCTGAAGTGCAAATTCAGACTTCCAGAAGTTACATATGTAGGTCATTTATTTACCAGTACTGGCTTGAAACCAGACCCGACCAAGCAAGCAGCTATTCTTGAGATGTCAGCACCAGACAATGTTCAAGCTCTACAGCTTTTCCTAGGCTTGGTCAACTATTTAGACAAGTTTATACCAGACTTCAGTGAGTTGACAGCACCTTTAAGAGAGCTGATATGCAAAAATGTTGTGTGGTCATGGTTAGGACAGCACCAGAAGGCATTTGAAGACCTTAAAATAGCCACCCCGCCTATATTAAGATACGATGATGTGAGCAAACCAGTCACTCTTTCCTGTGATACTTCAAAATTTGGTCTTGGTGCAGTTATACTTCAAGAGGGCAGACCAGTAGCTTATGCATCTAGAACACTTACCCAAACTGAGATGCAGTATGCTCAAATTGAGAAAGAACTTTTGGCAATAGTATTTGCATGTTCCAAGTTTCATGATTTTATTTATGGTTGTGGTATTCAGAATGAAACTGATGACCAATCTCTAGTTACTATTCTAAAGAAGCCTATGCATTCAGCTCTAGCATGATTACAAAGAATGATGCTCAAATTGCAAAAGTACAATTTTAATGGTCTATTTGAAAGGCAAACTGCTCTATCTGGCTGATACCTTATCCAGAACACCCAGAAATACAATGGAACAGCTTGACGCAGAGAATTTTGACTTTGACGTGATGGTAGTGCATAATTTTTCTACCACTAGATTTGATGAGTTAAGAGATCACACAGAGACTTATCCAATTTTGCAAAAGCTCAATCACAACATTAATGTCAGATGGCCATCAAAGCAATCTAGTGTACCACCTGAAGTGCAAATCTATTTTCCTTACAGAGATGAAATGTTGATGGAAGATGGCATTATTTTTAAAGGTCCTAAAATTGTTGTCCCCTGCTTCCTTACAACATGAATATATCCAGATTTTGCGTTGTGGTCACCCAGGTTCCGCATCCACTAAGAGGCGAGCGAGAGAATTAGTATTTTGGCCTTCATTACTGAAAGACATTGATAAAGTACTTTCTTCTTGTTCACTATGCAATAGTACTAGACCGCATTTGCAAAGAGAACCACTTCAGCTAAGTCCAGTTCCTGAACTACCTTGGTCAACAGTAGCCACTGATATCTTCAAGTGGAACAATCAACACTACTTAGTATTGGTAGAGTCTTATTCAAATTGGTTTGAGATTGATCTACTAGCTAATCTAATCCATGTTACTAGCAGTCCTGAGTATCCACAGTCAAATGGTCTAGCTAAACATGCAGTGCAGGGTGCAAAGCAATTACTTGAAAGGTCAAAGCATAACAATACTGATGTCTTTTTAAATTTGCTTAATCTCAGAAACATACCCGGTGACAATATTTTTGGCTCACCTACTCAAAGACTTCTTTCCAGGCAAACCAGAACTATGCTACCTATTTTTCCCAGTTTATTGAGTCCTAAAGCTAAGAACAATAAAACCACCAGGGCTAAATTATTTAAGAAGCATTCTATCCAGAAGTCCAGTTGTGATAAGTTGAGCAGATTTCTTCATCCGTTGGGGGAAGGAGAGACAGTGAAAATACAAATGGTGAAAGGTTTCAACTGGATTAGTCAAGTTACAGGCATATGTGCCGAGCTGAAATCCTACCTTGTAGAATCTGAGGGTGTGGAGTACAGGAGAAATCGCAGACATCTTCTTCTTGTACCAGAATCATCATCGCAGTGTTGTTTCTGTGATGCAGACTCTAGATCTCAGAGTGAACCAAACATTGTTCCCAGCCCAGAGTGTGTTTCAACCTCTGATTCCATTCCTGAAGATGTTCCAAATACTTTCAAGGTTGAGCATTTTGTAGAGACAGCTCAAGTTGCTAAGCCCAATTCCCAGTTTTATGTCACATGATATGGACGAATATCCAGGCCCAGTTTGAAATATGCAGCAACAAAAACTTAACTCTGATAAAGAACTGTCTGTGATATCTGCATGCCTAATAGATTCATAATGTTGCATGTTCCATTTTCTCAAAGAAGGAGGATGTAGATCAGAGTGTATGTGCTGTGTCTTTAAGAAGCATGTCAAAGGCTGAACGTGCATGTAGAAATGTCAGGCACGTGCTATTCCTAGGACCATTTTGAGAGTGCAGACAGTGAGTGAGCATGTATGATCGCAGTAGTTTGTATATTATTTACTTAAGTTAAAGTCAGTAAACTTCTATCATGATGTGTTTGTATAAAATAAAGCTGCTTGAACAGAACCCACAAAGACTCATCTATTATGTGCAAAGTAGGAGAGCGACAAGTAATGACTGTACAGTTTGAAGTGCAGTTTATATAATGGGGTACCTCAGAAAGTGACATCAGTGAGTTGGATGTTTTCCCTTTTTGATGGTAATATGAAGAAAATGGAGTATCTTCTTTACAGAGGTATTGGAAAGTAGGCAGAGACACGGTATGCCATCTTTAGCTTTTTGAGATCAAATTTGTTCCCTGAAAACACATTCAAGATAACACAGTGATAATAGCTTATCTGATGGCCACACATAAAAATGAAAGTATTGCTTATGTGGCATTTATTTTTTGGTAACAAAAAACATTTGGCACAATAGAATGAATATTTTGTTTTGGGGTATTAGAATAAATTAAGATATCAATGACTAGTCTCTTCCTTGGAGGGCTCATATCTAAAACAATCATAAAACAAAAAAATGCCATCAAACATGGAGAAAAAATAAATATAAATGGCTACAGAAAGATTCAGTATGTTGCATTTTAGTACAGGTATTGCCCAAATAGCTTTTAGTACAGAATGGCAGCTTTCTTCTCCATGAGTCAGAGGTTATCTTGAAGGGATTTTATAACTTAATAGCAGACAATATCAGTTTTAGACTGTCATCTCTTTCTCAGCAGCAACATCAGTTGCCAAACACTATCAGCATATGAATGTCCTTTTGGCATCAGTCACATCTGTCACCCATAATCTTTAGACTGTTGGCTACTAAACAGAACAGGCCATTAGCACCCTTTATTAAGCCAAAGAAGGGACAATATTCAGCAAAATGTGTGAGATGCATCCATTTTCAAACAGGGGTGGAGTTAATTTCCAAATAAATAAGATTGCTGGTGTTAAGAGAAAGTAATATTAACCACACATCATGCAAAGGTATTTCTTAACTAAGTTGTGGTTAAGTTAATTAAGCAACAGTATTTGGCTTGCTTGTTTAACAGATGCAGCTTCTAACTCATTAAGGTAATAAAGGTAACATAGCTGCGTTTAGTGCTGTTAGGGATTGTATATGTCCATAGATCAGTAGCCATGGATATGCACTTTCTGACTCTCTGTGTCAGTCTGGTTGATATGGGTATTCTGAGGCATTGTACCAATTGCCTTATGTACACTGACAGCACACTTATTCTTAATGAAACAGATAAAGTATGCAAGAGGTGCAAATATGCTTTTATGCTTGAGGCAGAACTCTCTCATGCAATCATAACTAATTCTGTAGTGGTTGTCAGTGACACTTGCACCACGCCTGCTGCACAGGGAAACAACCCCACACATAAAACCACTTCTGCTAAGCACTTACAAGTATCCTTCCTAAAGCATTAAGACCTCCTGCACAGCACAATCAAAAAAAGGCTCCTCATCCATCATGTAAACACTCCGTTAAAACATCATCCACAGCTAAACATAGTAACACTGTATCCAATGCCTCTACTGCTAAGCCCTTAAGGCAAACCTGTGCACAGCCACATTTTTTGGTCATTTGTGATTCTGTAGTGATGCACACTGATGTCCCCCTCACCAGGCTGAGTGAGGAGAGAGTCATGTTTAGTTGCCTTTCTGGGGCTAGAATCCATCAAGTCACACAGGCACTCAGGTGATTGAACCACAGGTACTAGCATGACTCTGTCATAGTCCATGTGGGTGTTAATGACCTGAGACGTACCTCCCTTGACTATATGAAGTGAGACATGATCGAGCTCATTAATTATGTGTCTCAGGCAGGTATGAGCCTAGCACTGAGCAACATACTACCTTCTTCAAGGATGATTCCACATTACCAACAGGTATGAGCCTAGCACTGAGCAGCACAGTACCTTCTTCAAGGATGATGACACGTTACCAACAGGTATGAGCCTAGCACTGAGCAGCACAGTACCTTCTTCAAGGATGATGCCATGATACCAACAGGTATGAGCCTAGCACTGAGCAGTGCACTACATTCTTCAAGCATGATGCCATGATACCAACAGGTATGAGCCTAGCACTGATTACCATACTACTGTCTTCAAGGATGATGACACGTTACCAACAGGTATGAGCCTAGCATTGAGCAGCACACTACCTTCTTCAAGGATGATGCCAAGTTACCTACAGAAAATCATTGATTTTAACAACTGACTTAGCTTCTGGCGTCAGTCCAGGGGGGGTACAATATTTGATGGCATGGGATGAGATGGTCGACAGACCACTCTGCTTTACCCAGGATGCTCTGCACATATCCCTTCTAGACTTTCGGATATTAGCAAAGGCCTTTTCCACCTGGAGTGGCTCTTTTAGGTAAACACAAACAGATAAACCTCCTGACTTAACTGAACCTATGAAGGAATATCTGAAGGTGGTACTGTTCACTTCTAGAAGTGTTAACAAGAAGCTCCACTCCCTGCAAGCCTTCCTCTCCTTGGTGATTGTAGATATCTGTGTAGTCATGGAGACATGGTTTAAATTTGTGGAGAGTACCCCAGCAATGCAAGTTTATAATGCCTTTAACATCTTTAGACCAGGTACTGCACAGGAGAGAACTAAAGGTGGAGGAGTGTCAGTGTATATTAAAACCAACATCACATCCAGACTCATATATGCGCAACCCACCATAAACAGGGTGCTGTACCACATCCTTGCAACATATAGGTCACGCTCCATGTCCCAGTTATCCCGTACTACGTATCTCAGTGCACTAGAGTCCCTCACCATTCTACCCAATACAATATTCATGGGGGATCTCAACTACCCCTCTATAGATTAGGAATCTGACATCACTAATAATGCACAAGCCCAATGATTCTTAAAGTTTAATACCAACATTCTGGAACAGTTAGTCCATTCTACTACCAGGGGTACAGATATCCTTGACATGGAGGGATGATGTTCCTCATCCAGTGTAATGTCTTTGCTCACCAGATCTGACCATAGGTTGGTATTGCTTGAAATAAAAAATAAATAAGGGGATCCAGTGAAACCAAAAATCTTTTGTAACTATTCCTAGACTAACCTCTTTCTACTATGTGACACCATGGCTAAATTCCAAGCACCACCAAACTCAGTTAACACCATATAGTACACTGAGATCACCATATAGTACACTGAGATAATTAGAAAATCTCATACAGCCATATTGATAGCTGTATGGAGGGAACTAGGCCCCACTCATATTAAAAATAACACAAACTCAAAAGGCAAGTCACCCTGGTGGAATCGCAATATAAATTTGTTATACAACAAAAGAAAAAAATCTTGGCCAAGCATAAGAGGAACAAAGCCATAAATACTTAACCCCCCCTGATCAATTTAAACAGGCAGCAAAGAGGATTAATTAATACTTCAAAGGCTAAATTTGAAGAAAAAATAACTTCTCAGGCAAAGGACAACCACAAAGCTTTCTACAGCTATGTCTGTAACCTCATGGGAAGTGCGTAACAATGCACAGAACTTATTCTAAATGGCATCACCCACACTGAACTGGGGGCCATTGCCAACCTTTTGCCTGACAGATTCAGATAAAATTTCTGCCCACTACTCCTCCCAAATAGTCCAATGGAAATAATGCATACCACAATCCCCCCAACCATTACTGGGAAACAGATCGTCAATGCACTTTTCAAGGTCAAAACCACTGCATTGATGGGCCCTGATAACATCCCAGGATTCTTAATAAATTGCATGAAACATGACTTCTCTGGTCCACTTGAACCACTTTTCAGCTGGAGCCTACAATCAAGTGTTGTGCCCAAGGAATGGAAGATGGTCACAGTCATTCTGCTTAACAAAGAAGGTCCAACCAATCCAATGATCCAAGTAACTACAAGCCTATAAGTCTGACAGGCCTCATATGTAAGGCCATGGAAAGAATCATCATGGACATGATAAATAAAAATATAGGTAACTTGTAAATGCTGGATCCATCACACTTCAGCTTTGTTAAAGGAAAGATATGCCTATTAAATCTGGTGAACTTTGAGGGTCACCAAAGCATTGGATAAAGGCAAGACTGTACACACAGCTTACCCAGGAAATATAGACAAGCTCACTAATTTAGGTATAAACCATTTTATCACCCACTGGATACCAAACTGGCTCACTGATAGGGCCAAGGAGATCAAAATAGGTGAGGCCACCTCCACCAAGAGGCCAGTCACTAACAGAGTTCCCAAAGGTTTGGTACTGGGCCCACTCTTTTTTGGCATCTATTTCTCTGAAATGGAAGCAAATGCTGAATTATTATGGCTAAACCCCCAGAACATTAGCCTAGCAAAAATCTATGAATCTAATAATATGAATGTGACTATAGAGGCTAGAGTGCATTATAAGGATTATGATAATTTATGCAGTTCTAAACAATGCAATGGTACCACAAAAATGATTTATACATACCCTAACTGAAATAAACATAGTTGAATGATTTTTTTCTAATGTAGGAATTCAGTTGTTAATGCACTAAATATGATGTTTTTCTTATATTACACTTACTACACTTGGAATGAACTTTGACAGGTCTTTCCAAGACCCGTTAGATTCAAATTGACTATAGGCAGTCATAACCATAAAATCACGTTATTGATTTTTTTTTATAATAGAAAGTGATGAAAATAATAAAACAAAGAATCCAAATGCAGTTACATCTGCACACTTACAGTCATTTGGAAATGGTAAGGAACTGTAAATTACAATCTTTTTTTTCTGACAGCACACTGAAAGCACCTGGTAATGTGAAGATGTGCTTCTACTGCCATTAAGGATTATTTATTGAGATCATTAATGTAGGATAATAGGCTTATACCAGTATAGGAGGCCAATAACTCTTCATTTATTGAATCAACTTTACTAATATTAGGAGGAGAGAGTAAATCTTCCTCTCTTCTGTAACCATAACTCTGTGAAGACAATGCAGAGCGAAGGTAATACAACATCTGACTAGGCCGAGACTGATTCCAGGAACTAGAGTAATGCTTCCTACTAAGAAAGTCAGTTTCATGTGTAATTTTAACAATCATATTATATTTGGCAAAATCATTCATATGCATATTTTCCTTAGATTGCATGCTTTTGAAGAGTAATGCAGCTTTAAATACTAAATCTGTCTGTCTGTCTCTCTCTCTCTCTCTCCTCCCTGCCCTGAGATGCATTCTTGCGATGTCTCTTTCTCTTGGGTTTCTTGATAACATAATTCCCGTTTTCCTATGGGGTCAATAATCTTCAGCATGGCTAGGTGACTTGATTCTAATAAAATAAGCAAGTGAAGATCATCAGAATCAAATTCTAGCTTACAGGACAGAGCTTGTTCATGCTTCATTACTTCAGTTACTACATTACTACACCATATTGTCAGACAGATCAAAACATCTAATATTCCCCGTTCACATTTTTTAAAGATAATAACAAAGACAGAATACAAATAATCATACAGAGATGTTTCATGCATAAGTAGCAAAACTTCTTTAGTTGCATTTATGGCAGAATTTATTATCATTAGTTAATTAAGAAAGGTGACAGATATGTTTCTTACTTTTGGGAGAACTCCTTTTTTTGGACTAGTCCTGTTTGTAACAAAACCAGATGTTCTAGAAACAGGAAGATATGCGACACTGTGAACATGGAAGAAACCCTGGGAATGCTATAAACAAAATATACTGAATCTCTTAATATCACACTTGATATCTACTGAAGGTGTAATAGACAAGGTGCAGTTTAAGATGATAAATTGAATTAACATGAGAGTCACAGTTAAGTGTAAAGTAATTTGTTTTAGCCATATTTATATTGCAGTTTTCTTTTTTTGTCTACTCAAAAGTTTTAAATTAAAGACTTGTATGATTATGTGAGCAATAATTTGCAACATTGCCTTAAATAGTTTTGTGCAGCACTTTAGTTCCTTCCTGACTGGAAAGCTTTGTCTGTAAAGTGTGGAAATCCTCCAGGTATTTCACATGGATCTTGAGCAAGGCCTCCTGTTTCCATCAATATTTTAAAGCAATACAGGTAGGTGAACTATTAATGCTTACAGTGCATCCCTACATGCATGCAGAGTGTATCTGAGTGTGTGTGTGTCTGCGCACCTGTGTGTGTGTGTGTGTGTGTGTGTGTGTGTGTGTGTGTGTGTGTGTGTGTGTGTCTGACTGTCTCTGTGGGTGCATGTTCCGTGATGACTGGCATCACATCATGGACTATGTCTCTGCCTTATGAACATTGTTTGGAACCACAGGTTCTGAGGCCATTATGACCAAGCAATAGGATGCAATGAGCATTAGAAAATGAATGAGTGAGTAAATATTTCAATACCCCCCCCAAAAAAATGTGACATATACAGACATTCACCCACCCCCCCTTCATTTGCTTGGCTGCTACTTTCATATCTAGGTTCCAGGCACTGTGTAAGGTAGTATCCTTTATATACCAATGGGAAGCTATGGTGGTGAAAATACCTTCAACAATATGTGATCCACACTGCATGAACATGTGAGAATGGACATTCCAACCCTTGGTTTCTAAACAATGAACATTTCACAGATTTACTAGATTTGGGATTTCAGATACATACATGAATATTTCTTGTTTAATACACACTGCTCCAATTACAAGATTGCAAAAAACTCATATTTTTAAAACTAATGTGGAATACACTCATGAAAATCTTTGATACATTATATGTGAACTGTGAGAGCATCACACATTGTAAAAGAAGGAAATGTTTGGACTATAGTAAAATGCAAATCTTCTTTTTTTATTGAGCAGTGACTTCAGATTGGGATAACAGTAGATTTGCAATTCAGTGATCAAAAATGTCAGTCGAGCACCTATAGTTTGGAGTACTATCTGCATTCTGAATTTACCTTATGTCTAATGTAAAATGTTGTGCTCAATTTAGCACTTTATACATTTTAAATAGCTATTTTCATAAGAGTTATACTCTATTCTTCTCTAGTTCCTATAAGCATTAATATACATTATATGAGTAAAAACCTCCTGAAATGTATTTATTACATTTTGTGACTTCTGTCAACCATCAGAAATGGTGATGAATTATTTTATAGCTTTATGCATTATTAAAAAAACTGGGTGTACTATTATATTTAATGCCATGATCACATATAATGCTTTATTAGATTCTTAAAGGCTACTATTATAACAGTGAACACACATTCAGTATATATTTGCACAATATCTACTGATTAGTAATCAGTTATGTAAGGCTCCATGTTCTAGTGGTCTATTAGATACTGATTCTTTGGTTTAAATTATGTAGAAAAAGTTTAGTACCTTCCAGAAATGGAAGCAATTTTCTATTTTACTTGTTTCTAGGCAAGCAAGTTATTACTAGCATGTCATTATTTTGGGAACACATTTGCTTTTATGCTTGAAACATAATTCCGGGTTAGACCTGAGTATAAAACACGTTTAAAGGCTATGTGATGCACAGATTTATGCTTTAATACAGTGACTATAGGTTCTGTTCTTTGAAGTGGTACAGCTATCAGAAAAAGAAAGAATGCAGACAGATATATCCTTTTAGGTTAACTGAGTTTAAATCCTAGACTGCCTACTCATTTTTGTGTTGACTTGCGTTTGTGTGCAAACAACACTTACTTTAGTTTGCTAGGAAGAAATGCTCATGCATAGGTATCTCTGTGCACTGTGTGTCAGACATGACATTCTAGATGCTATAATAAGTCAAACCTCTGTATTAGAAGCCACTAATAATTATTGTGAAGCATGCCAGACATAGCTCTGAAGCATTTCTCTCCAAAATGTTATATACTATCTCTTACAGTGTAGAACAAGATGGGCAAAATGTCAAACACTTATGAGTAACTTCAACTACATAGTTCACAGAATTATCAACTGTTTTGTCATACTTAAAGTTCTTTTGATGATGTAATATGACTCACTATTAATATTATTCACTAGGAATATTTGTGAATTCATAACAATGAATGCATGTAAAACCATTGCAGTTTAGAACAGCTTAAAACATATATATTTTTAATACACAAAACGAGGAAAGTTCTTCATGTTGAGATACAGCTGGGAGGTACATCGGTCTTTCTGACGTTCTACTAATTGCAGCATAGCAGTCAGTGTGATAGTTTATTGCTAGTCACATTTCACAAGCAATAAAACAACTCTGCAAATGGGAGCACTTAGGATGAACAAAGTAAACACTTCTTTTTCCTCTCGCTATAGGCCTGAACCCCAACACA
This sequence comes from Protopterus annectens, assembly GCF_019279795.1. Taxonomy (NCBI): domain Eukaryota; kingdom Metazoa; phylum Chordata; order Ceratodontiformes; family Protopteridae; genus Protopterus; species Protopterus annectens. Next base: position 1,695,723,166 of record NC_056732.1, read on the forward strand.
ACACAGTGTATGAGGCCGGACCTCATTTATTTTGCTCTCTCTGCCTACAGCTGACCACCAACTGCCATCTGTAACACTTCTTGTTAAATTGGTTTACTGGATCCACCTTAGTCTCCCCTGGGAGTCACGTCTAGGATCAGTCAGGAGATCAAGGACACTGGTACAGCATTATACTACTGCTAGGGAGTGTGCCCTAACTGACTTCCACTCAATGGCAGCCTTGTGAGCTTGCCAATCACTGCCTAAACGAGGTGCATGCATGCTTCTGCACATGCTCAACTTCTCAACCAAGTGTTAAACAGCTTGTAGTGCATGTAACTCCTTTGACTTATAATGCAACTATTGCAATGTGCTAAGGCAGCCTCCTTTGCTCCAGCATGGACAAGCTGGCATCAGCTACTCACACCGATCCTCCCTCTGTCCAGTCCCTCCAGCACCTATTCTGCTAGTTAAACCTGAATCATCTGTGAGACCAAACATTAAGCTATCTGGACCACAACTGTTTTCCTTAAAGTGTAGAATGAGCATATATTCAGTTAACCAAGTAGCTCAAGTTCCTTAACTACCTGTCATTAAAATCATTTGCCTTGTCTACCCACTACATTTTTTGACCCTTTAATCAGCACCCTGAGTTGTGAACTCATGCTAATCCTGATATCGAAGAGCTCAGACCCCCAGTACCTGTCATGTACATTCTGGTCCCTTTGTCACTCACAGTGAACGTTTCCCCCAAGGGCAGGTCCTCTGTTATACAGATAATCAATAATCATCTGTTGATGATATTCAGCTCTATCGCTCCTTCAGACAGACATTTGTGTCTGATTTTACCAAACTTGAGGATCAAATTCAATGTTCAACAGATGTCAGAAAACAAAGGGAAGACCCACACCCCCACTATTTTTACACCCTTACCTAATCTAATCCACTAAAGCGTAACAGCAACAGTGGAAAAGACAAAAGCATCATTAATTGGGATTTTCAATGATAAATGTTTTTCAGTGAACTGAGATCCCTGTATGTATACATATACATATATAGATCCCTGTATGTATACATATACATATATATATCCCTGTATGTATACATATACATATATAGAGAGAGAAGGAGAGTAAGATGAAGTGAGAGGGACTGCCTTTAGACATTAAAAAATCCACAGTCAGCTCATATGTCCCCAGTCAAAATGTGGTTATTTTAAATTTCCAAGAAAGGCAAAACATGTTCTACAGGAAATGTGCACTACATGTCTAATCACACCTGAACTTACTTATCATGTAAGTATCAATCTTAATATTTTACTTAATTGTTGTAGTTGTAAAATCCCAGCTGAGCCTGATAATGGTCCAATGAGAGCTGGTCAACAAATAAATAAAAAACTGCACAAATAAATCTGCTTTGTTTTGTGTGTGCATGTACGTGTGTGTGTGTGCATGTGTGTGTGTGTGTGTGTGTGCGTGTGTGTGTGTGTGTGTGTGTGTGTGTGTGTGTGTGTGTGTGTGTGTGTGTGTGTGTGTGTGTGTGTGTGTGTAGAAAACTCACTGAAATTCATTTGCAGATAATGTGATTTCAGTGCTTTCAAAGGACGTACACTTTATTTCTATGACAGAGGGCTTATACAGTACGGTAAAAGTCTGCATGTGAAAGGAAATGAAGCTATTGTACTGACTGGTATTTTATGAAAGAAATAAGACACAATGTTTTGGTTTTCATAATTGTTATTATTATTTCACAGCTTAGCTACTGCAGTGTTTCATCAGTCATAACCTGACAACCTGCAAATGTTCATTAGTTACTGTTCAAAGTAACCGTAAATTTTCTTTTTTGTATTAAACAAATATTGTATATATCAGCATCAGAAATGTATTGTGCTCTTATAACACCACAGCTTGAATCAACATTGACTTGTTTAAAAAGTAATCTTCTCAAGCATTTAAAATACTATGACAGAAAAATAGAGGGAATGAGAAGTTGTATTCAGAAATTCAAGATACAGTCTCATTATTACGTTTTTTCTTAAAAATCACACCCCTGGATTTAATAAGCTCCATGCAGGAATAGTGTAATTCCTACACAGAGTGTATGGTGTCCATGTCTGCAGCTCCCACTTGACAGCATACCTTGCATATTAATGAAGGCGTGGTACTCAGGGAGAGCCATGTACACGGTTACCAAATCAGTGCTAGGGGATGTGTTACAGTGCTCGCAGATGTGTAACACACCCCCCTGCACTGTGAAAGTACTGTACAGCACTAAAACAAGAAAGAAAGTGTCATTGGATACTTATTTATATATTTGTTGCAGTTATTTCATACGGGGGGGTGTTACAGTGTGTAACACCCCCCCTGTACTAATTGTCCTCGGACACTTATGACTTTTTTTCATTTATGTCACATGGAGGGTGTTGCAGTGTCCATAACACACCCCCTGTACTGTCAGAATGCCATACGGCATAGAAATTAAATGTCCCAATGTGATTTTTCCTTTTATGTTTATGTTTTTTTTTATTTTATTTTTTTTTCAACTTTAAGCATAGCTGAGCATGTTTTTGCAGTGCATTGCTCAGCAATGCCTAAATATAAGGAAAAGATATTTAGAAATGTATAGCTGAAGTCTTCACAGCTGAGTTACCTGAATGGTTAGAGTCATGGCTTTGTGTGCAGTAAGTGCATGGTTCAAATACCAAGACAAGCCATTCACCTTTTACATCCAAAAGTATTTCTATTTCTATTTTTGTTATTGCCCTAGTTATTGATATTTGTTAAGTAGGTTAGTGCAGTTGGTCCAGAATCTCAGTGCCAGTGGAGATATGAGGTGAAAAGCTGCAGTTAAACATACGTGTCCAATACACTTCAGTCACACACCAAGGTACTATAATTAAAGTAAAACACAAACACATAATGATAAAGTATCAATAATGAATAATTATTGTCAATATGTTATCATGTTGAACTCTTGTTTGCCCTTACCTAAATCTTGTTAAGCACTGCTAAGCCGAGCTAAGTAATGATTAATCAGGACCTGTCTGTGCAATACTTAGCAATGCTTAGCTCCACTTAGCCGGTTTGAGCATTGCTAAGCAGTCCCATTCTAAGCAGCCCTCACCTGAGCTAAGCAGATTTGTGCACCGTTAAACACTGCTAAGCATTTGCCACTTTAAGCACTGCTCAACTCAGCTTAGTGGGTCTGTGCACTGCTGAGCTGTGCTTAGCATTTTTAAAAATGGTCCAATGGCAGCAAAGGGTGGGAAAATAGCCTTATTTAAGCTGCAAAGACAGGAATACAGTCAGAACCTGTTGGAGTTTAACCCATGCAGGAACTATGGCAGAAGCTGGAGAGGGAGCACACTTTCAGGTGCAGACCTGGGACATATTGGAGTCCAGGGTTATGTCTGGGCTCCTTGTTGAACACCATGATGACAGACTGCTGCAGGGCCAGTACCAGAGCTCTGGATACAAGTCCGAGGCCTGGTACCATCTGGCACACAAAATCACCACTGCCACTGGAATCCCCCACACTGGTGAGCAGGTGCATCATCATTATGATGACTTGAAGTGGAGGAGGGGGGTGCTCCTGGCCCAATGGATCCAAGATACTCAGAATGGGTACCTGGTTCAAGGCTCCTGAGAGCACCCCAGCACTAACAGGTTTCACCTCATATCATGCGTTCCGGCCCCAAAATCCGGATAACACCAAGAAAGGAGGGGGGGTGTCCATATTCATAAAGGACACCCACACCTCAAGGTTGGTGGCAACGCACGATGCATTGGAGACCATCCAGGTGCAATTAATCATAGGCAAGACTGCTCTGCAATTTGTTGCATGTTACAGGCCACCCTCTCAAACTCAGGAACCTCACATGGCCTTCCTGAAAACATTGGAGGGGATAAATGTATCTCCAAACACCATCATACTAGGTGACTTCAACTACCCTAATATAGACTGGGAACACTACTCAAGCCCGAACACTCTAACCCAAAGATTTCTGGAGTTCATAAACTCAAATGCCATGGAACAACTAGTCACCATCCTCACAAGAGGAGAAAACATACTTGATCTCATCATCACAAACATGGGATCAAAATGTTCAACACCGGAAGTATACCCCTCACTGGTGAGATCAGATCATAAACTAATCTCGCTGGAGGTCCTCATCCCGCCCCCACCTGAAACAAAAAAGACCACAGTGAAAAACTTCTCAAAAGCCGATTTCACACTTCTAAAAACTAGTGTGGTCTCCTTTAAGGCCCCTGAGCCAGTGGTAAACATTACTCAAACCGCTGAATCACTTACAAATGCCTACAGGACTGCATGGATCAGGCAATCCCAAACAAAACTAAGACTCTCTGTACCAAAGGCAAGCGTCCAGTCTGGTGGACCCCAGCCATAAACAAGCTCTACAACAAAAGGAGGAAGCTACTACAAGATAGAGCAAAATCCTTGAAAGGTAAGACACCTTTGATCATTATAAGTAAAAAACTAAGAGCTCTCATAAAATCATCCAAGGCAAATTTTGAGAGAAAAATCGCCAAGGACTCTAAAGACAATCATAAGGCCTTCTTTAGCTATGTTAGAAACCTAGGAGGAAACTCCCAGATATGCTCAGAATTAGTTCAAAATGATGTGAAAATTACTGAACCTACACACATTGCTAACATACTGGCTAACAGGTTCAGTGCAAACTTCTCCCTCCACCCCAAAAAGGAGAGATATCTATTCCAGAGGATTGTAGCCCCCCCAAACATTTCCAACGCCCAGGTGAGAACTGCCCTCACTAAGGCAAAAAACACAGCATCCATGGGACCGGATGGTGTCCCCGGCTGTGTGCTTCATGAACTCAATGAGGAATTAAACCCACAGTTAGGACAGCTGTTTAATCTTAGCCTCACCTCAGGATACGTACTCAAGGAGTGGCGCACAGCGACTGTGGTCCCACTTCATAAGGGCGGTGCCTCCACAGACCCTGGAAATTACCACCCCATTAGCTTGACAAGCCTTATCTGCAAAGCCATGGAGAGGATCATAATGGAACTCATAAATAAAGACATAGGGAACTTGCAGACTTTGGATCCAACCCAGTTTGGCTTTGTCAAAGGCAGATCCTGCCTCTTAAACTTGGTTGACTTTTTCGAGACAGTCACCAAGGCCATTGATGAGGGAAAGGCAGTCCATACAGCGTACCTCGACCTGGCAAAGGCCTTCGACACAATACCCCACTCAGGTATCATCGAAAAACTCATCAGCTTGAATGTAAACCCATACATCACAAGATGGGTTGCAAACTGGCTAAGTGACAGAACCCACAGGGTCAGAGTTGCTGGAGCCATGTCAGACTCAAAGCCTGTCACAAGTGGTGTCCCACAGGGCTCAGTCCTGGGTCCACTCTTGTTCGGCATCTACTTTTCTGAAGTACAAGCAAACACAGGAGGGTTATGGCTGACAAAGTTTGCAGATGACTGCAAACTGGGCTATAGTCGAAAACACATCTGACACAGATATCCTCCAGAAGGGCCTCACAGAAACGGATAACTGGTGCCAGAGCCATGGCCTGAAGTTAAACGCCAAAAATGCATAGTCATACCCTTGGGAAAACAAGGTTACCCCTAGCTACCATATAGGTGGCAATCCACTGAGCACAGAAAAGTCATCAGGGATATGGGGACCCAAGTTGACAGTAGCCTTCGCTTGACACTCATGTTGCTAAAGTAGTTAGGAAAACCTTCTATATCGCCCACCTGATCATGAAGGGATTCACATCTAGATCAAGGGAGGTCATCGTCCCCTGTACTCATCACTCATTAGACCTATGATTGAGTACAATGCCCGTTTGGAATGTATCTGACCAGACACCTGCTGCAGTTTGAAAGGCCCCAAAAGTTCCTCACCAAAAGGATAAAGGGTCTCAAAAATATGTCTTATGCTGCCCGACTGAAAGAACTCCAGCTCTATTCAGTCTCATACCGCTTGCTCAGAGGTGACCTGTGCCTGACATATAAGGCCATGTCAAACCCAGATTTGATGAATATGCTTCACCTCAAAAAATCTAGATCCCTCAGAACCACAAGGGCAGGAGACTTAAACCTAGACACGGTTATAAATAGAACGTGCTGGAGGGACAGATTCATCACCTAGAGACTCCCTATGCTGTGGAACAAAATCCCGGTACATGTGAGGCAGAGCACCTCGCTGGCCTTGTTCAAGAGGAATTTTGACCAATGGATGGGAGATCGCAGATATACCCCAGGGATTACTTCAGTGTCACTGCTTGACAGAGGCACAGAAAAATGATAGGCATAGTTTTTATTCAAACTAAAGGGGTGGCGAAAGCCACATAACTATGGGCTAGGCTTATAAATGCCCTTGGGCAGATAGCCTAGTATGAACCTATGAACCTATGAACCTATGAATGCCCCAGCAGTTTGTAAGTATATGAATCATTGCTTTACCAATTTCTATCATGAATATCTGATAGACAGGTATGCATAATGGTGTGTTTTCCCCCTACAGCTGGCGAGGAGAGGACTTGCAATGTAGTGGCCCACGCCAGGCACCTGGTGAGGATGCACTGACAGTGTGGTGAGTAGAGAGCTATCTTGTAATATATAGTACAATAAATAAGAAAGAGTGCATTGTTTACTGCCAGTAGGTATAGTGTGTTCTGAGTGTACTGTAATAAATGTGTTCTCAGACCCACATTGATATAACTGAGTAATGCCATGTACTGTGCAATACAGATGAAGGCATCAAACAAGCTACTATTGATGAAAGAAAGGTAATACTGTTCTAATACTGTGTAGGAATGGCATAAGTATATACAGTAGTAATACTAAGAATCTTGCAATAAAGTACACTGTGATTGCAACTGTGAAGGTAATAAATGACATTCATTAATCATCTACATGATATGCAGTACAACTAAAGTCAGAATGTTGAATGTAATAAACCACTGTGTCATGTCACTCTCAATTTATTCTGGTCTGTTGTTGTAAAAATACAAGTGTGCAGGTGCTCCACAGCAAATATATAAGTAGTAATCCACAGTTCACCAGCTATCTCTCTCATGAATGAATCTGATGCATGTATGTTCAACTATCACTGCAGTCTTCTGTGACACTCTCCTGATATTACCAGGTCAGACTTTGTAACCAAATGATTTTTTAGGCACAAATCATTCACACAGCTGATAGCAGTGGCCCAGTAGCTCAGTGTGATAAGAAATGGATATGTTGTTCATTTTTGCACACACAGAACATGGTTTGAATCCAGAGACGGGTACTAAGATGTATTCATAGCTACAGGCAAGTAGTCTTGACTATTTGTAGAAACAGTCATGTTGTGTTAACAGATATTTTCTCCACAGGGCTTAAAGGTAAAAAAATGTTTTTATTAGCTGTATGAAGGGTATACTAATAAACTGTGTACAGATGTACTAGTGTATGCCTGTTGTGTTTGTGAATGTGTGCCAATAGTCCAACTCCATGCCTACAAATGACAGCAGGATAGGTATATACACCATGTACCCTTCCTGATACATGTCTCTCAAGTGTCACTCTGTCATGGCTAGTGATCACTGTTGCCAATAATCTTGGACACAGATATGAATCCAGTTGCAATATTCCAGTAGCACACTCATACAACATCAATGCAGGGTACACCTTGTTAGTCATACATGTAATGCTAACATGTACAAGTCCCCTGTATTTATGTACCTATAGTTCTCCCACCGTGGCCCATACCATTCCAGGTTGACAGCTTAACAGGTATGTATATGCTACAAAAGCTATAGGGCACAGGTAGATGTAAAGTAAGGGCAGACCTGTAGAGTATTGAGCATTAATGTTTTGAAAAATATTGCCTATATAGTTGTTAATGGAATGTTTTTCTCTCCTCCCACCCCTTATCTGCATCACTAATTATAATTCATATATTACGGGTATGTTTTTCTCAAAACCTAAATGTGGAACTTCTGCTGTCTTATTGTTCATATATTTCAATGGTTGCATACTAACATACCTTGTTGAAATTCCACTGTCTTTCTCCTGTTGCCATAACTGTTACACGCATGCTGTTACAATAATAACTGTTATTCCATTTATGCATGTGTTCCATATGCTATGCAATTCTATTCAATTCTATTGTTCTGAGTTAATTGGAACACCCATACATGCTGTTATAACTAATGTTGAAATGTGTTGCTCAGACTAACCAATACACTTTGACAAACCTCAATACCACAGCATGTTTGGGTAGGCTGACCCAGTGAATATGCCTGTCCCGCCTCATATGGCAACAGCACCAGGTCCCAGCACATCTGGGACCCAACCTCAAGCTGCCACCTCCACTGGTCCTGCACCACCCTTGGGTGGAACCACCTCAGAGGATGCAGTCCACCCCCCCCCCTGGGTGCAGGCATGGAGGCACACTGTCACCCAACACCAGTTCCGAGGTATGGTGCACAGGTTCATCCAGCGAGATTTGGATGACCGGCTGCACCAGATCGAGGCAGATTGGTGCACCTCTTGGAGCAGGCTGGCCCTGGTGCCCAGCCCCCAGCACAGCCACCTTTGGGGCCATGAAGGGGCAGTGGTGACTGCCCATGGGTGGAGACCTCAGTCCCATTGTTTCCATCTGGAGCACTTGGTGTTTATCCCCCTCATGTGTCAGACACCACCCCTGTCTGCTGTCTTATCTATCTTGCCTGTCTGCAAATGCAACCTCTCCTACCCAACTTACCTCCCCAAATATACCTACATCCCTTCCCCAACATCCCACACTCACTTTAAAAAGAAAAAAGGCATCTGCCCCCCAAAAAAATGTCATCCCATACATAGCTCTCCATTTTGCTGCCATGTACACTGACATTAATCAATTTCCCCATGAATTAATCTACCAAGTTATGTTGCCCACACCCCTCCCTGTGGGGTGTGAAGCTCTAAATTCCAAATTGTCCACATCATGCACAGCTGTTGCAGCACAAAAAATGGAGAGCTATGGTCCTTTCCTATTCCAGTCTTGCATATCCCTAGCTGCCTTTCATAATCTTTCCCCCCCTCCTTGCCCCCATTTCACCTCTTTCCTATCACCCCTTTTTCCTTTCCTTTTTTTTGGAAATAGCACGGGTTTAAGTGGGAATAAGTGACGCTTAGCATCTTAGCACATCGTGCAAACCCACTTAAAACTGCTTTAATCACTCTATCTAATTCAGATGCTGTTTGCCCAGCAACAAAATAACTAGCGCTAGCAAATCTCAAACCTAGAAACATGTGATTTAGTGTCAGAGAAATGCACCACTAGGCCAAATCAGCTGCAGCGAATTAGGATTGCTTTTGGAACTATATCATGCAGTGCAATCATGCAACATTAGGGAAAAAATGACATCATTGCCAGCTATTAAACCCAGGACCCTGTGCACTACAGTCAGAGCAATGCACCACTAGGCCAAATCAGCTCTGGGGAATTATGACTGCTTTTGGAAATATATCATACAGTACACTCATGTAATGCAATGCAGATTGGGGTTACAAACCATGACAGACAGCTCAGTGTCACACACCACACCCATCCGTCCATGCCAATCATGTGTAAGACACTGTAGGCATGCACATATGTCTTACAAAACCACCTGCTATAATATAATATAGTATTAGTAATATCATATATATTATCATATATGATATTATGATATATATATATATATATATATATATATATATATATATATATATATATAAATAATTAATATACTATACATAATATATCTGTTACATTCGTAGCATGTGTCACATCTGGATACCTACAGTCCTGACCCACAGCCCAGTCTGTGGCACAACAACTACATACATGTAAATACAACACAGGAATAACTGAGCCATGCAGTGTTCAGCAAAACTGGTTGCTCCCACTGCAGTCAATGCCACCCACACTAGCACGTTAAAGGCCTGCAGGGTGGGACACATTTCACAGTTATGGATATGTGTTCTAATTGTTACCTACCACTGTCTGGATGGCACTATTATGTAACATATGTACCAGAGGCACATGCATCACCTGGACTGTTATGGGTACCATCAACCAGGCAATGCTGTGACACAACAGCTGACACCTCTCCCTCACTGACAGTAACAGCCTGCTGTCTCCCTGTGTCTTCACATCCCTTAATCTGATTCCTGGCCAGAATGCAGCAGCTGCAGCCTGCTACACATGCAGCAGTATGTCCAGCCACCTGCTATAGAACTAACATACCCACAAACACCTGGAACAGAGCATCCACACAACACCCATACATCAAGGGTTGGGGGAGGTGCTCATGTGAAAGGGATAAGGTTTGTGTTGCCAGTAGTGAAGAGTCATATATTGTGTGTGTGTGTGTGTGTGTGTGTGTGTGTGTGTGTGTGTGTGTGTGTGTGTGTGTGTGTGTGTGTGTGTGTGTGTGTGTGTGTGTATACACACACACACACACACACACACACACACACACACACACACACACACACACACACACACACACGATTTTATAATGTATTTTATTTAATCTCCTCCCACTGTTTACATAGTATCTGGCAGTTCAATTCTTTTCCCATAGCTTCATAGGTTCATAGGTAGGTACTGGGCTATCGGCCCAAGGGCCTACGTAATCCTAGCCAAGAAGGTTCCCTGGCTTACACCACCCAAGAAAGTTATTTTCCTTTGCCACTGTTGAGCAGAGACACAGAAATGATCCCCAGGGTGTATTTCCTATTTCACATCCACTCATCAAGATTTTTCTTGAAGAGTGCCAATGAAGAACTTTGCTTGACATAGATAGGTAGCCTTTTCCAGAGTATGGGAAGTCTCTGGGACAGGAATCTATCCCTCCAGCATGTCCTGTTTATTGTGGTGACAAGGTTTAGGTCCCTAGACCGTGTAGCTCGGAGGGATTGGGATTTCTTTAGGTGAAGCATGTCCAATAGCTCTGGGTTTGACATAGCTTTATATGTTAGGCTCAGATCACCTCAGAGTAGGCGATATGCTATGGAGTAAAGCTGGAGTTTTCTGAGGTGGTCAGTGTAGGGCATTTGTTTAAGGCCAGTGATCCTCTTTGTGAGGTACTTCTGTGGCCTTTCCAGCTGCTGCAGATGTCTTGTGAGGTACATTCCAAAAGGGGCGTTGTACTCTATAAAGTGTCTAATGAGTGTCGAGTAGAGGGGAACAATGACCTCTTTTTTCCTGGATGAGAACCCTTTTATGATGAGGTGTGCCATGTAGAAGGACTTCCTGACTACTGTGGCAATGTGACTATCAAAGGAGAGACTACTGCCCACCTGGGTCCCAAGGTCTCTTATCACGTATTCGGTGTTAAGTAGATTGCTGCTATGTGGTAGTTCATGGGTACAGAGTTTTTACCAAAGGGGATGACACTGCACTTTTTGGCATTGAGCTTAAGGCCATGGCTCTGACACCAGGCATCTGTCTCAGCAAGGCCCTTCTGTAGGATCATTTGGGGACTTGACTGTGGCTCCTATTTTGCAGTCATCTGCGAACTTTGTTAGCCAGTGGCCTTGCGTGTTAGCCTGCACTTCAGAGAAGTAGATACCAAACAGGAGAGGTCCCAGGATGGAACCCTGTGGTACTCCACTTGTCACTGTTTTGAGGTCAGATTTGGAGTCTGCAACTTTTACAGTGTGGTTTTTGTCAGTGAGCCAGTTGGCAACTCATCTTGTGATGTAGGGATTTATACCTAGTTTAGTGAGTTTATCTATAATTCCAGAATGGGGGATGGTGTCGAAAGCCTTGGCGAGGTCAAGGTAGGCTGTGTGAACCACCTTACCCTCATCTACGGCTTTGGTGTCTGCCTCAAAGAAGTTGATCAGGTTCAGGAGGCATGATCTGCCTTTCAATAACCTGAACTGGGTGGTATCCAGAGTATGGAGGTTACCAATGTCTTTGTTTATGATTTCCATGATGATACATTCCATGGCCTTGCAGACTAGGCTCATCAGGATAATAGGTCGATAGTTTCCGGGATCAGTGGTGGCTCCCCCTTTGTGGAGTGGGATAACTGTTGCTGTGTGCCATTCAGTGGGCACAAAGCCTGATGAGAGGCTATTATTGAACATGGTGCTTAAGTGGGGAGCCAGTTCGTTCTGAAGTTCGTGTAAAACACAGCCTGGGATGTTGTCCAGTCCCATGGATGCTGTGTTTTTGGCTTTAGAGAGTGCAGCTTTTACCTGCATAGTTGTGATTACAGGGACTCTGCATTCTTCCTGTAAAGATATGGGCCCTTTAGGGGATGAGAGGAGGGTAAAGTTAGCATTGAACCTATCTGCCAGGATGTTGGCAATATCAGTTGGTTCTGTAATTTACGTGCCTTTGTGCTGTAACTCAGAGCAGATCTGGGTGTTGCCATCGAGATTCTTGACACAGCTATAGAATGCTTTGTGGTTGTCCTTGGAATTAGTGGTGACTTTGTTTTCATAGCTAGTTTTGGAGGATCTTATAAGGGATCTCAGCTTCTTACTGAGGTTGACCAGGGAGCTCCTCCACTCATGGGATTTTACTCTCTTTTGCAACAGTTTCTTCCTACTGTTGTACAGTTTGTTTATGGCAGGGGATCAGCAGATTGGCTTCCTTTTTTTGGAGGATAGCGTCTTGGTTCTGTTTGGGATAGCACGATCCATGCACTCGTGTAAGTGCTTATAGAGTGCATTTGTGTAGGATTCAGCAGTTGTAACTGTATTGTCCATCTGCATGGGTGTCATGAAGTTCACCACTTCTGTCTTAAGAAGCATGAAGTTGGCTTTGGAGAAATTTTTTACTGTGGCTTCCTTAATGGGGGGTGGGGGTTGGATGTGGATATCAAGGGTGATTAGCTTATGGTTGGATCGGACCAACGAGGAGTTGACTTCATGTGTGGAACACCGGTCACTCATGTTGGTAATGACTAAGTCTAGGATATTGTTGCCCCTGGTGGGGGTGTGAATAAGTTGGTCCAGGGCATTGGAGTTTATGAATTCCAGAAAGTGTTGAGCTAAGGAGTTGGTACACTAGTAGTTTTCCCAGTTAATGGTGGGGTAGTTGAAGTTGCCCATTATTAGGTTGTTTGGTTGAACCCTGATATTTTCCAGTACATCAAGAAAAGAGGAGTGGGAATTCTGATGTATGGTGGGGGATCTGTATCAAGCTACAGTTTGGATTGCAGTTTTGCCCAGAGATAGTTGCACTTGGATAACCTCGGATGAATTATGCTGAGCAACTAGCCTGAAGGTGTGGATATCCTTAATGAATATGGACACACCTCCGCCTTTGGTATTTCAGTCCAGGTTACATGGCCGAAAAGTGTGGTATGAGTTATAGCCTGGTAGTGCAGGGTTGCTCTCTGGAACCTTGAACCAGGTCTCAGTCACTGCACAGATATCGATGTTCTCCATTTTAAGGAGTACCTCAAGTGAGTGCATTTTGAGATTTAAACTTCTAGCATTGAGTAGCATTACCCTCAGTTTTTGATTGCCTGTTCCTGTTATGGTGGTGAATTTGTTATTTGAACATTGCCTAAAAAAGGCATTATTGGGGCAGCAAGAGCCTTAGCCAGTATGTGGAATCCCAGGGGTGACAGGTGCAGGCCATCTGTGGCAAAGCATCGTGGTCTGTTAACCATGTCATCCCAAACAAACAGCTACTGGATCCCCTTAGAATGACACCAGATGCTTAGCCAATTGTTGAAGTCAATCATTTGTCCTCGTACTGCGGTATCATTCTGGGCAATGGCAGAATGCTACTCAGGGCTAGGGACATACCTGCCTGGGCTACAATATTGGAGAGCTCTTCCATGTCTCTTTTCATGTAGTCCAGAGAGGTACATCTCAGGTCATTCACACCAACATGGACAATGACAGAGTCATATTTGTACTTGTTGTGGAGTGACCTGAGTGCGTGGGTTATGTGGCGGATCCTGGCACCCAACAGGCAGCTGACAGTAACCTTCTCCTTGTTTAGCTTGGTGAGTGGGACATCAGTGTGCCTGACTATAGAGTCACCTATGACTAGTGTGTTGGGTATGTTGTTTTGCCTTATTGGCTGTGGTTGAGTGGCACACTGAGTCTGTGGGCTATGTGTCATTTGGGTTGTGTTGGGGGATGGAGGTTGCTTGCATTTCTGCTTTGGAGGTCTCTGTTGCTTAGACAGATTATTATTGAGAGCCTCTGGGAATGTTTTGTTATTACTACATGTGGATATTGGTGGTGTAGATTTAGTGAGACTATGTGATGAGTGTAGTGTGGTGCAAATGTTTACCTTCTCCTCATGAGTGTCAAGTTCAGTCTTAGTTGGAGAGAGCTATATAAATGTGTATCTGTTATTAGGCTCTGCCTTGCACCTGTGAAGAATCTTGTACACATTCTCAATTAATCCTTTAATATCCAACAGCTCCACCTGGATACTGATATCCATGTTACCCATATTGGACATTCTTCAGCCTTAAGTTATACACAGTTTAAATATTTAGATATGTTGGACATGCTGCTCCCCCCAAAAAGGTCCCTATCCGTCATTTCTATTATCTTCTCTATAGTTCCTCTTTGTCAATAAAGACTCATTCTCCATTCCTTACTAAGAGCTCATTTAGTTAAAAATGTAGAATGTACCTGTTACCTTCAGGTCACTTATCTACTTTAACTCTTCTTCACTCGAACTAATCCACTAAGACCAGTTGGTCCTTTTTCACATCTGTGATCGATTCTACTCTAATTTCTCAAATGTTTTGAAACTCTTTTACTTCTTGGATATGAATGCATTGGATTTAGTAGGTATCCAATGCATTACTCTACCACTGTTACAAAAGTAGAACAAACACTGGAACCACAAACCAGGGCTCAGCACAACTGGAAAAATCCACACTTTATTCACAATGTTGAGTGCTTTCCTCCTTCTATGTTGAGTGCTTTCCTCCTTCTTACAAGGACTTCCTCAGAACAAAGAATAGTTACCCCACCCAGCCTATTTATAAGAACACAATTAGCATATTTAATAGTCAATTATACCATGACCCCCCATTAATATTCCAAAACATGCACGCTGATTGGTCAGTGTGCACGTTGTAAATCGACTTATACTAATGGAAAAAGGTCCGGTCGTCCGGACTTTTTCCATTAGCATAAGTCTTTTTTAAAACACTGTCTCGCTATGTTAAAGGAGTTTAACATAGCAAGACAGGTTTACAAAAAGCAACGGAGATCTCCGTTGCTTATTTTAAAGCTGTCTCGCTATGTTAAATGGGTTTAACATAGCGAGACAGCTTTAAAATAAGCAATGGAGATCTCCGTTGCTTATTTTAAAGCTGTCTCGCTATGTTAAACCCATTTACCATAGCAAAACAGTTTGTAAAAAGCAACAGAGATCTTGCTTTCTCTGTTGCTTTTTTCAAAACTGTCTCGCTATGTTAAATGGGTTTAACATAGCGAGACAGCTTTAAAATAAGCAACGGAGATTCTCCGTTGCTTTTTTTAAAGCTGTCTCGCTATGTTAAACCCATTTAACATAGCAAAACAGTAAAAAGCAATGGAGATCTTGCTTTCTCCATTGCTTTTGCCCACAGCTCTGATGTACTGCATAGGCATACGTATGCACAGTACATCAGAACTGCCGCAGAATACCAGACATCTGCGGAAGGGCAGTAAGGAGGCATTATACAATGCCATTATTTAAGAAAAGTAATTTTTTTTTTTCTTAAATAATGCCATTGTATAATAGCAATAACCCACTTCTGGGTGTGGGTAATGCTGGATTTACCACGGTTGGCTTTTTACACTGGCCGCCCTCGTGACCAAACCACGCCAACTGTGGGTAATCAGCATTACCCACACCCAGGTGGTTATTGCTATATTAAATATTCACACACGGTAAAAAAACACACACACATATGTATATATATATATATATATATATATATATATATATATATATATATATATACATATATATATATATATATATATATATATATATATATATTGGAAATGCATTGTCTGATAAAAAATAGCATGTATCTCAATAAATGATATAATATCTAGTTAATAAATAAAGCCAACATTTAACCTAAAATGTTTTTCAATTTTAAAATGCATGAAATAGCTGGCATTTCATTAATTCCTGGATATTCGGTTGCATTCAGTTGCAACTGCCACTTAAGTTCACAAATATCCAAATGAATATCTAAGGCTCTTCCTTGTAAATCTTTCACTACCTGTTGAATGACTAAAAACTTAAACTTGTGATCTTTATGATCATGAATATGTCTACTAAGAGCATTAGTGGGTTTATCATGCTTAATATCCAACACATGTTCAGACATTCTGTTTTTAAGCTGTCTACTAGTTTTCCCAATATAAAAAGTAGGACACTGGAGGCACTTAGCCAAATAAACCACATTAGAACTGCAACAATTAAAATGCCCATGAATCAATATGCTCCTGTTGTTCAATCTAAATATATCAGGAGTTTCCAATATAAAGGAGCAATAATTACACATATTGCACCTAAAATTCTCTTTCTTTTTATTGGTGTATCTATCTGTCATGCATTCAGCAGTTTCCATAATGTTTTTAAGGGATGTGCCCTTCCTGTATACCAGCATGGGTGCTTTACCCACCTTGGTTGGGTTAGATTGCAAAATACCCCAATTATTTGAAATAATGTCTGTTACATTTGATGTATCCAAACTGAAGGTGGTAATAAAACTTACCAAAGTTTTACCATCAACTGAAGGATCTCTCTTCTGCTGACAAAGTCTTACCCCATGTCCACCTGCTAATAGTGGATTGTAAAAACCAACCTTACGTTTGTTTACAACTTCATCAAATATATTGTTCAATAGCTCAATAGGATAGCCTCTCTTTAAAAGCAACTGTTTTATAAGTTGCATTTCCATAATAAAATCAATCTCCTTTGTAGTCATTCTAGCAGCTCGCACCATCTGGCCTTTTACAAGAGACCTTTTTTGAAAAAAAGGGTGCCAGCTGTTATAATCGAAGTAAGAATTTGAAAAAGTAGGCTTCCTATATATTGATGAATATAATGTGTTGCTACCTTTGTCAAAGGTCAAATCCACATCAAGATATAAAATGTGTGAATGACTAAATGCATAAGTGAACTGTAAAATGTCCACAGTATTGTTTATATACCTAAGAAATTAGTGTAACTCTTCTACAGTACCTGTCCAAATTACAAATAAATCAAAAAGGTAATGAATATAATACTTTATCTTAGAAAAAAATGGAATTTCGAAAATATGTTGTTGCTCCCAGAAAGACATAATGTAATTTGCAAAAACCGGGGCACAGGCAGCCCCCATTGCAACTCCAGTTAGCTGCCTAAAATACTGCCCATCAAAAAAGATGTAATTATGCTTCAAAACTATTTCCATAAGTGCTATAAATTTGTTAATGTCATCCTGGTCAAACCTACCAGTCTTAAGTAACTGGGTTTCCAACCAGTCACAGCCAGTTGTGTGCGGAATCACTGTAAATAAATTGCACACATCTATAGTCACCATAATAACTTCCTGGTTGATCACTATTTTGTCCAATTTCTCAAGAAAGTGCCAGGAATCTTTTGTGATGTATGAAAAGGCCTTGAGCCCCTTCTGAAGGTGAAAATCCAAATATTTCCTTATGGAATGTGTTTTAGATCTTTTGCCATCCACAATGGGCCTAAATTTGATATTATTTAGGCCCTTGTGGATCTTAGGTATACCGAATATATTCAATATCATAGGATAAGTGTTATGCATACAGTTGTAGTCATCTTCCCTAATCTGTCCTTGGAACAACATATCTTCCAGAAACATATCTATTTTTTTGTATGCGATATGTATCTCATTAAGTGAAACTTCATCATATGTTCCGTCCATAAGTAATTCATACATTCCATTATGATAATCATTTTTGCCCATAATAACTACACCACTTCCTTTATCTGGTTTCATTATACGGACAGATTTATCCATTGCCAACTCTTTTAATATTGTGTCTTTGACATTGGTAAGATTACTTGTGTATTTTTTACTGTACTGTTTCACTGTCACTTATATTATTGTACTCATCTGTTTAGTATGGCTGGTCAGTTTTTGACCCTAGGCTGGGACTGAAATAGATCAGAATTGGTCTTTACTTTACACCATTAAACAAATTCAAATAAGTTCATAAGTTCATAGATGTATACTAGGCTAATGACCACTAGGGTCCTTATAAGCCTAGCCGTGCAACCCAAATGTGACCCCTCAAATTTGATGTATAAAGTGTGTGATTTACTGACTGCCTCTGCCCATCAGTTACATAGGCGCCAGACCAGGGGTGAATTTCCAATTACCCACCCATTGGTACAAGTTGTATTTAAATAGTGTTAGGGAGGAACTTTGCTTCACATGGATGGGGACCCTGTTTCAGAGAACGAGAATTCTCTAAGAAACATATCTGCCTCTCCAATGTGTCCTATTTATGTGACAACCAAAATTTATGTATGTAGATCTAGTAGTTCTGATGTTGTTTGTTTTGTGGATTTACAAAAGGTTCATCAAGAATGGGTCCAGGAATGCTTTGTATGCCAGGAAAACATCACCTCTCACTAGTCTATATGATAGAGTAAATAGACAGGGCTTTGAGGCAATTAGCATAGCACATTTTGTTTACTCCCTGTATTGTTTTTGTAAAGAACCTTTGTGGTTGTTCCAGTTGCTTCATGTGTCTGGTCAGGTACATACCAAAGAGAGTATTATTCTTTATGATGGGTCTGATGAGGGCCACGTAAAGTGGTTTGATGACCTATCTATACCTAGATGCCATGTCCTTACTTATAAGTTGAGTAACATAGAAGGATTTTCTAACTACCTTGGGCACATGCTGGTCGAAGGCTAGGTTACTATCTACATGTTTGAAGTTGTGGCTTTGTTACCAAGCTTTTGTCTGTGCTAGACCTTCCTGGACGGTGTGCTCACCTTGGGAGATTCAATGACTGCTCCCATTTGCAATCATCTGCAAACTTGGTTAGCCAGAGGCCTTTGACATTAGCTTTGAGCTCTGTGAAGTTAATGACACTGAGGAGCGGGCCCAGCACAGAGCCCTGACGGAATCCACTGGTGACAGGTTTCTTGTGGAGGTGGTCTCACTGATCCTAACCTCTTGGGTCTTATCCATGAGCCAGATAGCTATTCAGTATGTTATAAAGGGGTTAATGCCTAGTTCTATATGTTTGTGAGAATGCCAAAGTGTGGTA
The DNA here is from genome assembly GCF_019279795.1 of Protopterus annectens. Lineage (NCBI taxonomy): Eukaryota > Metazoa > Chordata > Ceratodontiformes > Protopteridae > Protopterus > Protopterus annectens. Next base: position 1,695,742,405 of record NC_056732.1, read on the forward strand.
TCTAACAAAAGGAAATACCAGCAGCCCAGCTATCTGGAATTTTGTAAATAAATATGTCATTTCAGAATCCTAATATGATTTATATAGAAGTGTGACAGAAGGAGACACTGCTAGCCCAGCTATCTGGAATTTTGTAAATAGTTATATGCCATTTGTGAATATCAGCATGATGCAGTTGCTTGTGTTACCACTATATTAGAACTGTATGTTATGTGTGTATCGAACTGCTGGTACAGAAGTATGGGTTGAACAGGGTTTGTACTGTATTGAGCTTAAAAGATGCATCCACAGTGTACCCTACTGGAACATAGAAAATTATCCTGCAAAACCTCAGAAGAAGAGGAAATTAAGTTTCTTTACAGCTGGGCCATAAACAAGAGATGTTATCTTTCAGTTTCAGTCAACAGGAGACAGGATGTCTATGCTAGGGACTCTCTGTGTTACCTTGAAAGAGAGATAATTACTAAGCTTGAGATGTATAAGTATTTTATTGTTTTAAGACTTCCAGGATCTGCCATAATCTAAGAAAAAGCCGTTATTTATGTATTTTTTTACAGGGAGATGTTAAACGTTGGTAGTTTCTGACAATGGGAACTAAAGTCAGGTGACAAAAAATTATGCTATCAAAGCTACCCCAGCAGTAATATTTGATATTAATTTAAGAACTCTCTGAAAGAGAGAGAGAGAGAGAGACAGAGAGGGCATTTTGCATTTTGTCTTTGACCTGGAAACATCCACTCACCACTTCTACATGCTTGTTGTTCTGTAAGTAAGAATTTTTAAATAACAAAATAATTTATTATATAAATTCAATAAATTATTTTGTTATTTAAAAATTTGTACAGAGTCGTGTTGAGTCCGAAGTTTATATTTTATCATAGTTACTTTTGTTAACCACGGCCTCTCTGTTGTAGTGGTTTTTACTTTTATGTATATGTTCTGTAAGTAAGTTAACTAGGGAACAGTAATTTTTCTTAGTTACAGTTAGGAATATAGTGAAGTATAGCTTAGATGTTTTCTTTATTTATTTGAGACTATCCTGCAATGTTGTTTTAAATATTTCCTGTGATTTCAAACTCTGAATTTACTAAATGATTTACTGAGTATTGTCTTGTTCTTTTATTATTTATGATTAAATATATTTAAAACTATCTTTGTGGCTGATATCTTTGAGACATGTTTAAGCTCTGAGAGTACTTGCATATGTATTTGGTGACATTGAGAGCCACTCCTAATAGCCTTGCTCTTGGTCAAACTACCATTTGAATTTACAGTAACATTACACAGTAAGATTGGACACTCTTTGCTAAGGGCCTTAAAGTAGCTGATAAGGAGTGTCTGGTGGCAGGAAAAACTACCTTACAGTCTGTGCAGAAGGGGGCATAGCTAGTAAACCTGTCCCTGCCTTTTCAGTGTGTGCTTGTATGTAACTCAAATCTCAAAGAATGTGTGGGTCAGCTACTCGGGCAGGGACACGTAGCACTGGTTGGACAGAGAGGGTGCTGGAGGTCTTAGCTTGGCCACTCAGCTGAGATCTCAACCCTATAGCTGTGCCAGTGGAGAGTCTTATTGGGAATCTGGAGAAAGAGGGAGAGACCAGCCCCAAACTGATTGTGATCTCTGTGTGCTCTTAAGGGAAATTGCACTTTACTGTGTGTGTACTTATCATCCTCCTAGTGTGTATGTCTCCCACTGCTGCCAGTGGTGAGGATTGAGGATCCTTGATTACCGGACCAGTGTTGGAGCATCACACGGTATTGCATCAAATGCTTTAGCCAGATCTTGGTAGACAGTATGTACTACTTCCCCCTCATCCATTGCCTTAGTGACCTTTTCAAAGAAGTTCACCAGTTTCAATAAGCATGGCCATCTTTTGATAAAGTCAAACTGGGATGGATCCAGTGTCTAGAGGTCTCCTTTGTCCTTACTGATAATTTCTGTAAATTCTTTTCATGACTTTGTAAATAAGACTTGTTAGACTAATGGGTCTGCAGTTTCCATGATCTTTTGAAGGCCCTCCCTTCAGTAGGGAGATGACTATTACAGTCCCCCATTCATGTGACACAAAGCCTGTTTTAAGACCATAGTTAAATAATAAGTCCAGCGGTCCTGATACGTTATATTTTATAGTGTTTAGGAGGCATTTGGATATTATCTGGTCACATTGAGGCTATGTTCTTGTATTTAGCCAGCATAGTCAGTGCAAGCTGAGGGTATTTCTTAAAGGATGGTTGGGGTGATGGGTGTAAAGTTGTAACTGAACTGGTCTGCTAACAGACTCACTATATCAACAGACTCAGTGAATGTGGCACCATTAACCACCAGTTTAGTACATTGCTGTGTGCTGCCCATGAGGTTTCTGACATAGATGAAGAAGGCCTTGTGGCTATCTTTCACATGGAAGGCTATATTAACCTCAAAGTTGTGTTTGCATGACCTAATTAACCATCTTAGTTGCGTATTTATTTTGATGAAAGAGGTTTTATCTTTATGGGAATTACCCTACCTAAATTTTACCATAATTGTTTTCCTTGCATTGTACATCCTGTTTAATTTGAGATGCCACCAGTGTGGTTTGTTTCTGATGCTACTTCTGGGTTTACTTCTGGTAGGTACAGCAGCCTCTATGCAGCCATTGACATGGTTGTACACAGTTTCTGACAGTAATTCAGCATAGACTGCTGTGTTCTCAAAGTTTGTAGGAGCATTAAATTTTGACAAACCATCACTTAATGAAAGGTAGTTTGCCTTGGAATTCCTGACTGTTACTGGTTTTATTGGGTTTACAGAACTGATTTTGATTTCAAAGAACAGATTTATGGTCAGACCTTTCCAGGGAGGTCAAGACATTGGGGGGTGCAGCATACTCCCATATTTGTGAGTATAAGGTCCAGTATGTTGGAGCGTCTGGTGGGCATTTTCACTATTTGGTCAACATTGTTTGTATTTATGAAAACCAGGAATGGAATCTCTTTGTCTGTAGATTTCAGATTCTGTAGATTCCCAGTCTATACTAGGGCAATTAAAGTCTCCCGTGAGTAGGGTGTTAGGTGTTGGATGGTAAGTGTCTCCAGTAGGTCCAAGTATGAATTGTGAGATTCCTGGAACATGGAGGGTGACCTATAGCTGGCTAGGGTATAGTATGGGACTTTGTCTGTGGCGATCTGCACGTGAAGGAACTCCAGCACATCATCCAGTTGGTATAAGTGTCTTAATATACATCAATAGCTAGCATACCTCTACCTTTAGCCCTTGTCTGTGCAGCTACTTGTCTAAATGTGTGGAAAGCACTGAAACCTTGCACTGCCGGGGTACTCTCTGCCACTTTAAAGCATGTCTCAGTAACTACACATATGTTTATGTTCTCGAGTGTAAGGAGGGCTTGGAGGGAGTGAAGTTTTTTTTTTATTATTTAGGCTCCTAACATTGAGGAATAGCACGCTGAGGTTCATTTGGGTTGAGTTTGCTATGTCAGTAGGTTTGTTAGTTTTGGTATTGCATAAAAAAGGAACTATGGGGATGGATAACATTTTAGCCAGTATTCAAAATTCTAGAGGGGACAGGTGCAAACCATCCTTGGCAAAGCAATATAGTTTGTTAACTATGTCTTCCCAAGCTGACAAATATTGGATCCCCTTAGAGTGACACCATAAAGATAACCAATTGTTCATAAGTTTATAGGTTAACATGAGGTTTCTAGGCTAATGACCCTAGGGCCTTCACAAGCCTAGCAATGTAATAAAAATGTAACCTAATTGGCCATAGTTACATGGTTGTTGTTAGCAGAATGATTCTATGATCAGCACCGACTACCCTTGTTCATGAGAGACATAGGTGCCAACCTCAGGGTGAATTTATGTGACTCATCCAATTGCCAAGGTTGTGCTTAAACAGGGTCATTGAGGAGTTACAAATGTAGCTCCAAAAATAATAAAGAAATCTCCACAATCATCTACAACCATCAGATAGCTGTCATCTTCTCCAGGAACACATACCACAGTGATAGTCTTGGTTTTCATAAATCAGTGATGTAGAATTCACTACCTTCAGCATGTAAAAAGTCTTTTCAACTGAAAAACTATTTAAAGGGCAGTGGAATTCCCATGTTATGACAGAAAACACCTGCAATTTAAGACTATTATGATATATTTAATTAAACTGAGATACATGACTGAATACAATAAATTATAGTGCATATTTGGAAGCCATATTGCTTTCTAATGACAAGATATACATTGTGTTACAAGACTTAGGCTTTGTTTCACAAATAAGTGCTGTGCACCTGGCCAGTGCTAATGCCCAGTGCTAGGTGGCATGAGGCAGCTAGTGTAATGCAGCACAAAGCTAATCAGAGCATAGGAAGGTGAGAAAACAACTGACAAACCCAGGAACAGCACAGAAAAACATACATAGAAGATCAGCAAAAACTGTATAAAGAGAAGAGTAGCACTACAGATGGGTGTATGACCAGCATGGTGGACATCACAGATAAGGTAAGTCAGTGCAGAGCAACTCATGCATATTCATGTGAGCAATAAAGTATCACAGAGCTACCAGTATGGAGAGCCTACAGAAGATCAGTATAGCAAAGTGACAACCCAGTTCACCATTGCAAAGTGAATGAAGGTGGGAAACAGTAAAGCAGGAAAGAAGAATTACCAAGCAGAGGAAAAGACAAGGGCATGTGCATGCTATAATGGGGGAGGACAATCTTTTTTGTGGGATACCTAGCCTTATCTGTAATATAAAAAGAAGAAGAAGAAGGACTGGTGGGGCAGGCAGGTAGACAGAAATGAGTTTTGAAGGAATAGAGGGGGAAGGAAAGGCATCAGGGGTAAACAAAAAAATATAAAGTACAGACTCAGAGGGAGGTGGAATGCTCACAAATGTTGAGAGTGACAGTGGATGGATAAATACAGACTGACAGAGGATGGACAGCTGTTCATAGGGAGGCTTAGACAATGAACAAGGTATAACAAATGGCAAGGAAAGGAAGGGAACATCTGAATAGTGATAGGGCAATTGTCTTGTCTAAATGCCAAGCTAATCCAAAGGGCAACACCAAGCCATCAGTCACACCTGCGACTGATGTCATGGCCATGCTGCACATCTGGTTACCTAGTAGTAGCAAGGCATACCACTAGGTACTCCTGGGTACTGAGGTGAGCATCTGGTCATTGACCCATGTTCATGGCATCATTCTCCACTGCTGACTTTGGCAGATGATGAGAGACCCCTCTGGGTCACTGTCAGAAAACAAGCCTATGCCTCCCTCGTGAAAGGTGGCCATAGAGGCCACCAGCAGTCTCATCGGATATTTTCAGCAAGGTGACCTCTGCCTCCCTGCTAAGAGGCAGACCTGATGACCACTGGTGACCCAGTGCAGTAGCACTAGCTGGCTCCCTCTGAAGAAACCATCACTGCTTCATGGTCACTGCCACAACCAGACCTGTAAAAATATGTGCCAAAGAGAGCATCTCTGGTCAGAGTTTTTGTTACAAAAATATTATAGTAAGGCATCAGATCCACCGCACAGGAGAACCTAGATGGAGAGATGAAACAGCCTCCATGGGACCTGACAACATCCCTGGCTGCATCCTACATGAAGTAGGCATGAGCTCTCAGCACCACTAGGCACTCTATTCAACCACAGCCTGAGCACTGGCTTCATCCCAGCTGAATGGAGGACAGCCACTGTCATCCCTCTACACAAAGGTGGAGCATCCACTGACCCCAGACAATTATAGGCCCATCAGCCTAATTAGCCTGATCTCCAAGAACATGGAACACATTATCATAACCTTATAAACAAGGACATATGCAACCTCCAAACACTTGGCCCCACAGCTTGGTTTTGTCAAAGGGAGATCATGCCTTTTAAACTTGGTCATCTTCTTCAAAACAGTCACCAAAGCCATGGATGAGGGGAAGATTGTGCACACTGCCTACCTTGAACTAGCCAAAGTCTTCGACTCTATTCCCCACTTGGGTATAATAGATAAACTCTCCTAGCTAGGCATCAACCTTCTATGTTACCAGATGGGTAGCTAACTGGCACACTGATAGAACCCAAAAATAGGGAAGCCAACTCTAGTAGTAGACACATAAGAAGCAGAACTGTTCACAGAAACCTTGTTCAAGCATGTTAATAGCTACATAGAGGCATCTGTACCCACCAGGAAGAAGTACAGAACTAACTCAAAAAACAAGCCACCCTGGTGGAATCACAAAAATCAATTGGATGTATAACAGTAGGAAGAAAATCATGACAAAAATTAGGAGGCGCAGCACCCAGCAGGATAAAACCTCTCTCATTACATGAAACAAACATCTCAGAGGATAAATAAAGTCTACCAAAGCCAAATTTGAGATAAGTTTGGCCTCCCAGGCCAAGGACAACCCACAAAGCATTCTTTAGCTATGTCCACAACCTCAAAGGCAATACCCAGTTGTGTGCATAGCTCATTGTAAATGGAGCCACCTATACTGAGCCAGAAGATATAGAAAACCTCCTGGCTGAGAAATTAATTTCAAACTTTACTCCTCTCTCCCCTAAACCTTCCCTCAGGAAATATCATCAAATATAGATTCCCCCTATTATCACTAGGGAACAAGTCCTTAATGCTCTCTCTAAGACCAGGAACACTGTATCAATGCCCCAGACAATATACTAGGATAACGTCTAAATAACATGAAGCATGCCTATCAGGGCCTCTGGAATTACTGTTTAACTGAAGCCTTCAAACAGGCTTTATACATTATGAATGGAGAAAAGCAACAGTTATCCTTCTGCACAAATGTGGGTCATCTACAGACCCTGGAAATTACAGAGCCATATGTCTCACTAGTCTTATATGTAAAGCCATGGAAAGAATTACATGGGGATATAGTAAACCTCCAGACACTGGACTCAACCCAGTTTGGTTTCGTCAAGGGTTGAGCATGCCTACTCAACCTGGTGGACTTCTTTGAGAAGGTCACCAAAGCAATGGATGAGGGCAAAATCATTCACACTGCCTACCTTGACCTGGCCAAAGGCATTTGATACAATACCCCACTCAGGCATTGTTGACAAACTCAACAGGTTAGGTACAAACAACTGGATCACAGACAGGACCCAGGAAGTTAGAATTGGGGAGTCCACCTCTACAAAGAGGCCAGTCAGAAGTGGAGTCCCTCAGGGATCAGTCCTTGGACCACTCCTTTTTGGCATTTACTTCTCAGAAGTCAAGGCCAATGTCAGTGGTCTCTGGCTGACTAAATTTGAAGATGATTGCAAATTAGGAGCTGTCATTGAATCTCACACTGACACAAATGTTCTCTAGGAGGGGCTGACACAGACAAACAACGGATGTCAGAGTCATGGACTAAAACTAAATGCCAAGAATTGAGAAGTCATCCATCCATTGGCAACTATCATATTGACAATGCACCCCTTTAGAGTTGACTCAGTATTCAGGGACTTAGGGAAACACATAGCAATCTAGCCTTTCATCATCACGTGTCTACAGTAGTGAGGAAATCATTCTATGTTGCACAACTTATAAACAAAGGTATGGCATTTAAGTCCAAGGAATTCATTGTTTCACTGTATTTAACATTCATCAGCCCTATCATTGAGTACAGTGCCCCCTTTGGTAGGTACCTAACCAGGCATATCCAACAACTAGAATGTCTACAGATGTTCCTCACTAAAACAATACAATACAGGCCATAAGTAATATGTCCTCTGCAGGCCACCTCAAGGCCCTATCCCTTTATTCTCTCTCCTACAGGTTATTGAGGTGAGATGTATGCCTGGCTTGCAGGGGATTGTCAGACCCCACTATGATGGATCTCCTGGATATCCACAAAACAAACAGTACCAGAATTACCCTTTCTAAAGACTTAAACATTGCCTGTGATATAAATAAGACCTGCTGGAGAGATAGGTATGTATTCCAGAGAAAATCCCCCATCTATGGAACAGGCTACCCAGCCATGTGAAGCAGAGTTGCTCCATAATCCAATTCAAGTGCAACTTGGACAATTGGATGGGAAACCAGAAATTCATCCCTGTTTTAGCACCTATGTCTGATGCAAACAAGCAACCAGTAAATGGTTCATCTCTCAGGCCCATGCTTACACTTATCAAGGGTATCAGAACTTGTCAGAGATTTGGGATGCATGGCTAGGCTTAAAAACGCCCTTGTGGTCATTAGCCTAGTAAACAGCTATGAACATATGAACTTTAATGAGCAGCATACCCAAAGATTGGTCTTGGGGCCTCTACTGTTTGGGATATACTTTTCTGAAGTGCAAGCCAAAACCAGTGGTCTGTGGGTGACCACGTTTGCAGATGACTGCAAGCTGGGTGCTGTCTTAAATTCCTCTTGTGATGCAAACATTCTCCAAGAGGGCCTTACCCAAACTAATGACTGGTGCTTGAAGCATGTCCTCAAACTGAATGCCAAATAATGTATCATTTTCCACCTTGGGGAAAATGCTGTCCCCACTAATTATCACATTAATATCAATGTACTAAGCATGCAATCAGTCATGAGGGAATCGGGCACCCAGGTTGATAGCAACCTGACGTTTGACCACCACATTGCCTCCATTGTACGGAAGGCTTTCTACATGACTACCTCAAAAGTAAGTGTACTTCATCCAGGAAGAAGGAGATCATAACATCCCTGTACTCCTCCCTTATCAGACCTACTATCGAGGACAATGCCCCCTTCTGCATATACCTTGCCAAGCACATGCAGTAGTTGGGGAGACCACAGAGGTTCCTGACCAGGAAAATCCAGGGTCTCAAACACCTATTCTGTATGGATAGGCTAAAACCCCTGTCCCTCTACTCAGTCTCATACAGACTGTTCAGAGGTGACCTGTGTCTGGCATACAAGGCCATCTCAGACCCAGCCTTGATGTAGTTGCTGCATATCCATAAGTTAAACTCCACTCATGCAACCCACATGCAAGACTTCAACTTGGTCTGTGACATTAATAGAACTTCTGGTGGGTTTGATTTTTGTCCTAAAGACTCCACTATCTGTGGAATAGACTCCCTCTCCATGTCAAGAAGAGTACCTCACTAGCCCTCTTTAAGAGAAACCTGGAGGACTGGATGGGAAACAGAAAATACACCCCAGGGATCCCACCTGTGTCTCTGCTGGACAGGGAAAACGTGTGTTGACTTTGTGGGAACATGGGCAACATTCTTGGCTAGGCTTATAAGGGCCTCCAGGCCAATAGCCTAGTATCATTCTATGAACCTATGTCCATTCAACTACAAACTATAATTTTGGATTACTCAAAGTAATCTTTGCATTGTGCATATATTGCACATGTGCTTGGTCTAAGTATATTGATTACTGTTAACAGCAGGGCATTTACGCCACTTATATAGAGTTTAATTTATGCAGTATAATGAAGGAAATCCATATTGCACAGTTGCTATTCATGGTATTTGAACCCACCGCCTCTGACTGCTGTCTTACACTTGACACATAAAGTTGGTTTGTGTTACAGACTTATGCATGCATACTTGCTTTTACAGGTAGGGCATACATGTTCACTTTGCTACTATTGTATAGAATACAAAAAAAAAGCTAGCATTAACTTTTAAAACTAATACAAACAAATATCTCATTAACTTTTAAAGCCACAACACTACTTCTGTTCTGCTGCAGATGTACCACTTGCTTCCCTCAGTCTCCCCAGACATTCAGCATGAACCTGCCAATTCAACTCTATTTCAGCATTAGCTATGAAAAGAAAAGAAAGAAAAGAAAAGAAAATAAAATCATCATGCATACTAGTCTTGCCTATATTGAACATATCCCTCTCATGCCTTCGTAGGTCAGTAAAGTGGTGCCTACACTGTTCTCCAATGTGTGGAATACCAGTCACACTGGATACACCCTTAGCCAAACTATTCCAAGCCTCATACTTGCACTGGGAGACAGAATACCCCCCACCCTGCAGAAGCCTTTGGCTGTGGTGTTTTACCATGAGTCTAATAAATATCTTGGACTCCTGGACACCCCACCTCTGTGACTTAAACTGGGCACCTCCTCCTGTAATTCCAGACATGTCTAATACCAAAAGTAGAACAATGGCAAATGATGATTTCCTGCCAAATCCTATTATTGCATTCACTGGTTGTGTGCAAACCTGAGAAACTATGCCAACCGCATTTCCATGATGTTAGGCAGAGAGCAGCAGTGCCAAGTAGGGAGGAAAGCAGTTTTTGAAATTGGAAGGTTAATCTGACACTTGACATTAGATTGAGGGGTGTCTGTTGTTATAAGTTTTAGGTGAGTTAAATTTGCAGACATTCACTGGAGGAATAAATTCCATGACCTGACATATTTTTGTTTTGGCTTTATACAGTGCTAAAACTGATTTTTAAAGTGAGGGATTCAAACTTGTTCCTAAGGGATAAAACATTTTCTTCCACAGTGGTAATTTTCCATCTTTGCCACAGAAGAATTGATGCTCAGACATAGCCATGAATCATTCATAAATACAGCTGACAGTTGGAGGTGTTAACCATGTATGCGTGTGACTTGACAAGCTTCTTGTATAGAGATTCATTTGTGTATGTGTCTTAAGTGTGAATCCAAGTCCACATAGCAGAATTATACTTGTAAAACTATAGTAGACAGTATACCCTCATTCATACAACTGAAAACACAATAAGGGTCTCTTATCCCTCATACATATAATTCATATAAGCTCCATTATCTTAAGTGCTATAAGTGGTATTGGATATAATGTGAAATGGAACAACAGTAAAAAATATCTGGCATGTCCTGTATTAGAACCCAAGATTATGAGTGTGGCAGCCCTACACTTACACCTGTTGCCACAAGAATGTTGAAATGTATTTTTCTGTTCATTGTTATAAACTGGACTATCACAACAGTAAAAATATCTTGCACTTCCTGTATTTGAACCCAGGACCATTTGTATTACAGCCCTATACTTACACCTGCTGCTATAGAAAGAGTTAAATGACAGTTGCATAATTCCTTATTCACAGTTTTGTGTGTTATCCACCATGCAATGCTGTTTAGCGTGTTTATGCGGTGCCCAACAGAATTAACAGAATGTATCCATTTTAAATTATTTGCTGTCTAAATCCTGCCTGCAGGTGGTCAATAGTTGCAGGTGATAGGGAACCTTACAATCTGCTGTGAAATGTCACACTGTGGTGTTGCAAGATGGAAAGTAAAAATTACAACAATGTATCTTTTTGACCTTTACTCTGTCTCTGCCCTCTCTGCAGGTCTTCTGTTTCCTTTGTGGGCTAATAGTCCAGATTTGTGCACTGTTAGGTGGTGCGTAAATGAGATAAGCACAACTAAATGTGGTATTCATTATGTTTCGTCATTTCTGTTGTTTGAGTTAAGCCACTCACCATGCAAACATTGGCATAAAAAAAGAAAAAAAATGGAAAACTAGTTGAAATGAAGAAAAGCAATCTATAAAATAAGCACTACATTTCTTTTCTTGGTTCACATCATATATTTTTACACAGGTCTGGATTTGACCTCTCACTCCAATGAACCTTCAGAACACAGTAAGGGTGTCTTATCCCTCTTTGTCACACAAACAGCTTTGCAGCAGGAAACTGAAATCATTCTGCATACAGCCAACTGCAACATCATCCATAGTACTAACAAAATATATGACAGTTGTTTGTACATGTATTGCTTTCAGATGTAGTGCACTGAGTGATCACACAATCATTTTATGACTACTGCTTGCAGAAATGCAGCTCTCTCTTATCTCTTTGTGTTTGTTGCTCATTCTTGTTTTATTTGAGTAGTAATCTGAGACATGCAGTCTGTAAGGCATGCTGTATCATTGTCCTGAAAATGTGTGAGGATATTAAATGGCAATGATATACAGTTGTCAACAAATGAAGGGGAGGTTGGATGTTACGGAACTGAAGCTGTGAAGTGTGTGCCACTTACTTACATTTAAAACCTTAATACATTTACTTCGGTACTTTTCTGTTAAACCCCTACCACTTCACTCTGCTGTGAAGAATAAAGTAACTGGGTCGGTCTCAAAGTAATGGTTTTATAGAGGTATGGTGGCAAGAAGAGAAACATCATTTTTTTTAAATTCCATTTACTTGTATTTTATTATAAGTTGTACTGTGACTGACGGTAATGTGATGAGTGACTTGGCAAAAAACTTCCAGTCAGTATCGTGCTGCAAATAATACATTTCTACAGTTTGAGTTTGCAAACAGTCATGTGTAGTATAAGGAGTCATAGTTTAGGTCACTAACCCTGGTTTTAAAGCTTAAGAAAGACTGGAGAGAATTGAACAAAGTTTAATGTTTTGTAAGTCATTTGTGTGACTTTGGTATGTATGAATCATAATGAAAGTGTGATTAATCCCAAGAAGCCGGTTGTTGTACAGGACGTATATTAGGGGAAAGCACTAATGCACCCTCCTTTAAGTGTGTCAGTGGTGAATCACAGCAGTGCTGAAAGATGTGGAAATAAAATCCTTACTGTTTTGTGACTACTCTGGTTGTTAAAAGTGTACAGCTATATGGCAAAGTTTTTCTCTTGCTGTCAACTGACTGTAGAGTAGACGTGACTTGCACATTGGAAAGATGAGGATGTGCAGTACATGATGTACTGTTGTAGTCACATCGGAACAAAGGCAAGAAACGAAGGGGTTCGTTTGTCAACAGTCACGGTATACTTACTCCTTCCACACACACTGTTATGCTCTGCAGAAAACCCATCTAGGTAGTGGGGTAACTGTGCTGCAGAAAACCTTGTACAGGTCCAGTTTCGTGGCTGAAAATCCTCTACTGAAATACAGGAAAAACACAGCAGTGCAAAGTGGTAGGGGTTTAATGGAAAAGTACCATTACTTCTACTGTAAGTCTAACCTGGCTGACACACCCACTGGAGGTACAGCAGTCTGAATTGTTGTGTTTTCCTTCTCCCTACCAGTAATCATTCACAGTTGCAATCCATTAACAACAAACACCGAGGGAGGACCTACACTATGTGTACATATGCTACATGGAGACAAGTAATTGGAGTTCAACAATTCTAATGAATCAACACCTCATTTGCATCTTCACAATGCTCACAGCCCTAAATCTACACCACAAAACCATAAAAAGGGCATCATCTAGCTAGGGAAACTGAAGGTGGGGAGACTTGTTTATGTGGATAATACAGAAGAGGATATCACTTTGGCATATATCTGCACAGAAGACTACTGATCTAGATAAGGTATGCTTGAATATTTCAGCCTTATGCTGCATATACTAATATGTCATTAAGCAAAATCAATCTCTATATTAGCAAATGCTACTTTTATCTGTATACATTTCTTAGAAGTGTACTGATGGTATAGGCATGTTTGTCATGGCATTTTACTTTCTCAGATGCATGGCCTTACTAACTGTCATCACTAGTGCTAATGTTACAAATGTGTTTCTGTGTACACTCTTCTATTGTTATTTCTGTGAAATATAAATGTCCTATATTATCAATCACACAGGGGTATTAGCCTTCTAGGATGGACCATACACACCTCTAGGAGAGTGCTGGCCACAGGTAGACATGACTGGCAATCACTTAAAATGGAATGTTCTCTGTTAAGCCTGTATACATGTTTCAGAGACATTTCATTTGATAGCACTTTTAGCATTTCACTGATGGTTTAATAGCAAAATGTGTCATTTGTCTGTTCTTTTAGGGATGGGGGAGCAAAGTTGCATTTCTGTTTTGGCACAAACAAGATATTTTTCTATTGTTACTCTTCTTGCTTTAGATCCAACCTTACCTTGTATGTGATTGTAATCTGTTGCTACCACACAAGACCTTTTTTATATTTCAATATCTGGATTGTTTTATATCTCTCCAGTCGGTAATAGTGAAATGCTTTTTATCTGTTATCCGAAAACAGGACTTTTAGTAATGTGATACTTATGTGTATTATCCTTCTGTTTTGTTTTAGGTCACTTAGGACTATGGTACCCAGGCGTCCCAATCTCCACCCCCCCCCTCTTCACTGACCATGAGAATCAGGTAATTGTAGGAGCTTTTAGGTGACATGGTGCCTTTCTGCTTGAAATGATACATGGAGATATGTCAGGAAGAATACAAATTTATCAGCAGATAGTTTCTGATGTGAATGCAGTAGGCAGCCACAGCAGGACATATGTTCAAGTGCACCATAGGCTCACTGACATAATTTCATCTGCATGGAGAAGAGCAGCTGCAGTGGCCCATGAGCAGATGGGTACCAGGGGGACCTGATACAGAGCTACCACTAACAGCAAATGAAGACTTCCTGTCCACTGTCAGGGATCCAGACAGCTGCCTGAAAACTGCAGAACAGCATGTAATTCACACTGGTGCTACTATTTCAGGGAGAACAAGTATGTCCCAGAAGGAACTTCCAGGTATGCTTGTGTATTTCAATTGTTAAATGCTCTTGTATAGTAAAATATTGGCAGCAATATGTAAGTTTTGTTTAACAATCAATTTGTTTTGGGGGGGACAGTTGTAGATTGAGACAGTTAACAACAAATTCTGATTGATTACACATGGGCTTAGGTTGCACTTGTCATCCAAGTTCTTGTTAAAAATATTGTTATGTTGTAATATTAATTGTTGAAATGGGTCTATATTAAATCAGCGAACATTTAAAATAGTGAATCCTGATTTATTGACACTTTAAGAGCCAAAGCTGACAATCCTGAAGACACGGAACAGCAATTTTTTTCCCAGGGAAAAAAATTGCTGGGCCGTTTTTGGGACTATGCCATTTCCTCCACCATGGTGTGATCTCGGAGTTGGTATATTTAAATAGGGGCATGTGGGGGCAAAGCCCCCCACTTTATTTATATGTTTTGAACTTTTTTTTTTTGTGGAACACTGATTTTTTTTTTTCCCACTGGGAAAAAAATACCTGTTCTGTGTCTTCGAGATTGTCAGCTTTTGCTCTTAAAGGGTCAATAAATCACCGTTGACTGATTTAACATAGACCCCTTTAAACTGCTTAATTTGTTTTGTACATTTTTCTCTAAAAGAGTCAAGATTATTGTCCATTTTGCCAAACTTTAAGAGATAGAGCCTGCATAGTAGATAGTAAGGTTTGTAGTTCCTTCATTATCTGGTCCTGTGAAGTGTTCTTTGAATAACTCATTCTGAAGAGAAATCAGAGCCATTTCTGCTGGAGTTTGACAGAAAAATTGAAGGATTAAAAAAAATTAATCCAGTGTAGACTTCCAAAGTCTATAGTACAGGTTACTCAATGAGTTTCAGAAGTATAGAAGTTCCGTTTTTTTTAATTTTCTGTCAGAAATATCTTGGTAATTGGTAATTTCTGACAGAAAATTTTAAAAACCAGGACTTCTAAACTTCTCCCTTATTCTAGCTGGAAATGACATCATCAAGAATAGCATGATAGCATGGGCTTACAGGATTCAAATGAAGATGGAATTAACACTGGGGGCGCTGTTCAGGAATTGCTATATAATCCTTCTGCAGAATGGAATAATCTTGGAGCTAGACCCAAAACCTTTTTTTTTCAGGGAAGAGGAACAACACAGCCAATGAGTCACAGAGCCAGAATGAGAGGTCGGAACAAGTCGGATTCTTCAATGGACTATTACTGAATGGCTCTACTAGGGCTTTTAATTAATGTAGTTTAAATTTATAATCTTGTCATTTGAAAGTACTTGAGTTGGGGTTAAACTTTATTCCAACTTGTAGGATGTTAGAATTGTAACACCAAAGGTACAGTGTACTTTAAGTAGAGGTTTTTGTCTGTGATGCCATCAACATTGGAATAATGACCAGACGCCTAAAAGACAGAATTAAAGAGCATGTTTATTCCATTTAAAAAGAGGGTGAAATAACACCCTTTATAAACATTCCAGATGTTGTAATAAGTATAAAAATGTTTCTTTTTTTCTATTCATGAACAAGTACCTATTGATATGAGGGGTGGAGACTATAAGAATAGGTTAGATGGTAAGAAGACACTTTGACTGCTGAGATTTGGAGCTGACAAACACCCTGGTTTGAATGAAGTTATAAATATTGTTTTTAAAAAAATAGAAGGTTTAATGTTAAGAAAGTGTAATATTGTTTCTATTTTCCAGTAGTTTTTATAGGTTTTATAGTGTTTTTACAAGGATTGTTTTTGGTTATCTGTCTTTAAGAGATTGATTTATTAACTAAATATTTAATGGTCTTTTTAATGTGATTGGTTCAACTGCTATATTTAAATGTAATGGTTTGATAATGTATTTATTCTGAAGAAGTCACTTGTATGACAAAAGTGGCTATTAAATCGTTATGACACTAAAGAACTTAAAGTGTTTTGTCTCTATCCCTTGTATTTTGGTGTTTTTTTTTTTTGCTTTTAATAGTATAACACATAAAACAAAGCAATGATTTATCTGCTTATACCACTTAATAGTTTGTCTTGCTGACATAGTTTCAAACAAGCTTATAACGTTAAAAAAGAATAGAAGGAATATAAAAGAAAATGACAACTTCTGAGCAATGCATCACACTGCATGTTCTTTAGTGTACTGTAGACACAGACATTTAGATACAGCTTAAAGAAAGCAATTGAATGAATATTTAAACTGTCTATTTTAACATACAGAATTAATATAGATTTCTTAAGATAGTCTAAGCTTTATAAAAAAGTTATGCACTTGTGTCTCAGAAGTTTCTGTATGAGTGTTTCATGGTTTAAAATGCTTTATGGTTGATGTACACTTCAAACATAATAGGGAGTGTTTTTACTTTTCTAGTTAATAAGATTTATTACAGTTGTGATAAAACTCATTTCTGATAGATGGAAACTTTTTTCTAAATGTACAGAGCCTTGTTTGGGCTTACAGTCACTTAGAGAGAGGGAAAGTTCTTAAACACTCCACAAGCTTAAAAGTTTTCAAATTGCTTATTTACTTGTTCCTTGGCTTCCCATCAAAGTTGTGAGCTGAAAAGCTTGTTTTCTTGTTCCTAGGATGTTTTTTTTTTTCATTATTAATCAGACTAGAAGCTGAAAACTCCTGTGTGACCATGCAAGTGCTAAAAAATGAAAATAAACCCAGGGATGATGTAAGCACTCGGGTTAAAGGTCAAGAATGATCTGTTTGAATTATTCAGCTTCTTAAAGGGATATTTACCTAAAACATGCAAACCTGTACTAATTGAACTATAGTTAAAGTAATGAGAGCTTTATTTACAAGTAAGTCAGTAAATTTCTAAAAGAGATACAGTATATTTGATTTCAGTTTAAATAGTTAGAAAACTACTGTAAATGAATGACGTACAAAAAAGAGAATGACATGAAGCAGGTAGTACTTCCACACACTATAATACTGACAGCTTCACTGAGTTCAATTATAGAAATGGAATTTTTGTCAAATTTTTTACAAGTCTTCACTGATTTACTGTGTAATTACACTAACATGAAGGATAAATATTAGATCACCTTTGCCAAAACAAGTTTGATTAAATGGCAACTGTTGAAAGTCAGTGTAATTTTAATGTCAAAGTCATATGAGTAGTATAGTAATCTGAATATGTTTAACGTATTATTTTGGATTTGAACTCAAAGGTTGTGAAAAAATATTTTATATGAAAAGACTATAAGATGTAGCAAGCTTCTTTCTGTTAGAAAGAATATTTAGGTAGTCGGGCTAAGAAATGATTCTTGGAGGGAGTGTTAGAGGATACGCTTGAATGGCTAGTCTATTCAAAGCTGGGGTTTGTTTCCCCAAAGGAGTGTTAGTCTGTTTTTTATTTCAATTTTTAATGTTTTATTGTTCAGCTCTTTTTTTATTGGGTCTCTTTGAGTTATAATTACTGTAATACATCAAATGAAAATAAGTCATTCTCTCTAGTTAAAAATATTGTTAATTTACATATAAAGGGAAAAATGTTTAAACCCTCTGCATTACTGTTAATTGTGGTGATGTTGCCCTTACCTTTTGTTGAACTTCTTCTAGAACCATCATCCAGGGGAAGCATAGCATCATCTGCACATGGTAAGCCAAATATTTTTTTTTTTTGTCAGTAGTGATGAGCAGTTCAAAGAAATATATATTTTATCCATATGTATGATGTGGGTGTCAGGACTGTTGTGTGTATTGCTGTACTGTCTGTAGTAGTAGCACCAATGTTTTTTATCATACATTTGACTATAGTAGTGCAGCTATTAATTTCTTCCCCGTGTTTGTTGCTTATTATCACAGGTGATCCTGACAGCGGAAATATAGGACTCATCACCTGATGTCAGAGTATCTACAGACTCTGATGATCATGGTGGCCAAACAGAGCGCAGTCGGGGGGGGGGTGCAGATGTTGCATCTGACTCTGAGATTGATATTCAGCTGTCCCCTGTAATTCCATCGAACACAGCCAGTAGGCCTACACCAGCCCATTCCAGTGAGCCCTCAGATATTGGACAGGTGCAGGGTGAGACACTTGATCAGTGAAGTGTGGTTACCATGGCTTCAGTGCCTGTTGACTCTGGCCATAGCCAAACTGTGGGTGAGGTGCCATGCAAGAGGGTTGTTAGGGGTGCTCAGAAGAAGCTTGCTGTCCATCCTCTACCTGAGCCAGGTGTGTCTTCCTGTGCCATTCAATGTAGGTTTAGGGCCACTATGGAGGCACAGGCATGTTCATAGGTTCACAAGTTCATAGGTGTGCACTAGGCTAATGGCTCTGGGGCCTTTACAAGCCTAGCCATAGGATTACCTTGGCATAGTGCCACCCAGTCTTAGTTTCCAGTGCCTTTGTTGAGTGAAGCCACTGGTGTTATCACGGGGTGAATTTTCTGCTTCCCATCCACTCATCAAGATTTCTCTTGAAGAGGATTGTTGATATGACACAGACTGCCATGTATGACCGCTTCCACCATGTTGCCAATTTAATGGATCGGATAAGTGACATGTTGGAACATGAGGTGTCTGTGATGGAACATCTGCTGAGAGGGGGATAACATCCTAGTAGGTGTTGGTCAGCTACATCATCTGCTGTTAGCCGACATGGCCATTCCTAATCACTCTCCCATAGTGGCATTACTTCCACTGCTCCATCAGTGATTGAGGTGTCCATACCCAGAAGTGGCAGGCCATAAGATCACGGTCCTGAGCATCCTCATGAGGGGAGCTCATCCAGCAGACATCAGTCACATTCAGGTAGAATCAGTGCATCTGACCATGGGTGCGGGCATGCCAGTGCATCTCCTGGCAGAACTAGTTCTTGTGGTTGGGTACAGCAACGATGAACTGCAACCTCTACCATGCACAGCTCACATCTGTCTGACATACCAAGATGTAGAGCTAGCACAGAGCTCAGCTATGCTCATGCAGGCACCTGTTTCACCTGGTGGACCCATACAGACACACACACAACAGTTACATGGTTCAGCCATGAAGCTTAAAGCTCATTTTGTCTCACTGGCCTTTTGTTACTTTATCCGACTGTCTGCCTGCTTCTCTTTCTTACTCACACACACTCACTGACCTTTTGTGTCAGGCTAGGCTTCGTGCCCCTCCACACACACACACACACACACACACACACACACACACACACACACACACACACACACAAAACAGCCTGTGCAAGTAATGATAACTGTGCCATATCCGTATTTTCCATATTTTAGATTCAGGGATACATAACATTTGTGCCTGATGCTCAGGGTACAAAGCCAACTTAGTGCTTAGTATATCTACATTTTTTATATTGTTTTGCTAATTATACCTTTGACATATTTTGTTCTTAGAAGGTTAGACAGTTGAAAGAATCAAACTTTTTTTGTGTCAATATTTTTAATAATCTCCTGAGGGTTGTGAAATCTAAAACTGCAATGTATTTCATTACTTTCTAACTTCTCTCTATAATGACTGCCCAGTACAAACGTATAATACTAAACTGAGGACATTCGATGACCATCAGTACTTTTAAGAACCATGAATGTGTGAATCTTTGATACCTGAGGCCTAGAACTTGATAAAGGACATATGTAGTCACACAAGTCTCTGCTGTCACATGTTAAAGCCATTTCTGTACAAATCACCTACCTTTTCTTTGCTTACATTACCAAGTAACAACATGCAAGGATATGCCATTCATTTGTATTATCACACAATACACTCCAGGTTCAACACCTACCTTGTAAATCAAGCAGTTGCAACATTTTTAGTTCAGAGCTGATTCTGTCTTATGCCAGTAGTACACAGTCATTACATGGGTAGGCCTAACTCTGTCTGATGCTAGGAGTGCACAACCATTGCATGGGTAAGTAAAGGTTGTGAGCATTGCCTGGCATCAATGTTACTATATATATGTGTATAAGATGAAGGTTTCAGCCCTCTAGGTGGTGAGTGAGTGTGCTATGTAATGTCTGTTAGCCAATGCAAGGGCATATTGAGCATGTCTATGTATGCCTACTCCCACAGCAGCTGGTGGTTTTCCCTCTGACTCCTCACCTGTGTTTGTCTGTGATGACCTTACCATTTGTGGTGGGATGCATGCCCCTTCCCCTTGTTGATCCTACTGTAGCTGCTTTATCAGGATGATGTTGTGTAGCATGGCACAGACAGTACACGTACGTGGATTATACTGCAGAGCTCCCTCAGATGTATCTAGGCACTGGAACCATGACTTCAGCAGCCCAAACACATACTCTGTGATATTTCTGGTTTGACCATGTGCCTCATTATGGCATTCTTCACCAGGTGTGTGCATTTCTGATGGGCATCATCAGCCATGGTTCCAGTGCACAGCCTGCATCCCCCAATAAATGACCCTGTGAGATATCCCCCCAGTGAATATCTGATACAGTTGTGAGTTGTGCCAAATATGAGTTGTGGTAACTGCCTGGGTTGCCAGCATACACATTCAAGATAATTCCCTTGGCATTACACGCAACTTGGCAGTTAATAGAGTAGAAGCCCTTTCTATTTATGTAGAGCCTTCCCTGTTCCTTGGGTGGTCCTCGGGTGGTGCCTTAATTTCTAAATGTGTACAATCTATGACACACACTACTTTAGGGTAGTGTTCTACAGGGTAGAACTCCTGCATAGTTTTTGGCCCTGTTTTCAGGAGTATGGATAGTATAAGAAATTCACCCCAGGGATCACGTCAGTCGTCCTGCTTGACAGGGGTCCAGGGAAGTAAATTCTGTGGGAAGAAATAGCCAGGGAATTGTTATGGCTAGGCTTGTATAGGCCATAGGGCTGATAGCCTATTACCAACCTATGAACCTTTGAACCTATGGGGAAAATATATGTGCTCACTGGGATGTTGGAGCATAGCATTCAGGATCTTGGATGCTGATGCCTGTGACACCCCCAGCATGTCCCCTGTTAGCCTCTGAAAGGTTCCTGTAGCTAAAATTCTAAGTGATACACAGACCTTTGTCTCCACTGGTATGGGTTCCCCTCTGTTGCCCTGGGCCTGATTTAGGGTTGCAGGTTGCAAAATTCCTGTAGTGTGTCTGTAGCTTCCCTGTAGCACTCTACAATTTCCATGTCATGCAGATTGTGACATGGCCGTGGACTATTAGCAGCAGCAGTAGCATAGACTTCAGCCTGTTGCACATACACATGAATTAAGACAACAGCAGCTCCTAACATTCTTTCTGTGTAGACTCCTTTCCATGTTATATTCCAATAGGTTTTGAAAATCACAGGGAAAACCAGAACTGAGTCTACATGTTTGCCTTATAGCTTGTTAAATAGATCCTCCATCTTGGATTGGTTCATTAGATACAATTCAGCTACTTATGCTGTAATTAGCATGCCACCATGTTTACCTTGTTTGTGTGGCTCTACACACCATGTAGAGCTGCTTACTAAATCCAAAACAATACACTATTTTGTGTGTTGTTGCACAATGCACACATGGTGTAAGCTGTGTGGCACAACATGCACATGGTGTACGAAGACCATGTAGGGTTTATTGAATCTGGCCTAAAACGTCACAAGTCATTTCAAAGCGAGGATATTTCCATGCAGTGACAAAAAAGCAAGAAATACAAACTGTAGAAGAAACTCTCAATCAGGAAGAAAACAAAAAGCCTGCTGGATTTGATAGAAATGGTTAAATATAATAAGTATGAGACAGAGGCTGCAAAAACTAAATAAGACATGGATTGCCAAAAACGTGGTAAGCCAAATTAATAAACTAATTGGAACAATAAAGAAAGATCCACAAAATATAACAGAAATTAAAGGAATGTATTATTGTGCACCAAAACGAATAACAGGCAAGTTATTACCAAGAAAGCATAAATTAGTAAAGGAAAATAAAGCGGCAAATGGATCACCACTATGGAAGCACCAACTAGAAACACTTGTGAAACAGTTAAGAAGTATAATTATTAGAAGCCTACAGAAAATGAAATCAATCTCAAAGAATATTAGAAAAGGGAACGAGCTAAAACAAAATTACAACATCAAAGCAGATCAGGATTTGTTACACTATCTCTAACACTAAACTAAAAATCTCTGAGCAAGCTGAAAAAAATTAGGAGATACACTGAGCAATATAATGAAAGGATAAAAACAATGCAGTTTAGGAATGACCCCAAAAAATTTTCAGGGCATTAAGAAAGAAAACAACAGTTGAGATACTACCAAGAACAGAGTAAATCAATGCAGTCTGAAGAAATATCTATGAGGACCCAGTTGAGCATAATAAAGAGGCTGAGTAAATAAAAGGAGTAAAGGAACAATTATAATAAGCTAACAGCTCAATCACCTTTTATTTTTTGCCATAACATGTAATTCTGTCACACCCAGCCAGTACTGTGATGTTCACCCCTACCCATCCTCAGGCTAATCGAACATGTGCACATGGATAAGACATTAGCCTCCTAAGCCAGGGACTGTGGGTTCAAGTCTCATCTGGGGTGATATAATCTTGGAGCTGGGAGGTTAGCATAATGGTTAAGGACATTTACCTTACAATTACAAGGTGCAGAGTTTGATTCTCACATGGGGTAATTGGGTAGGCTCAAAATGGCCCACAAGGACAGTTAGCCTAGTAGTAATCTATGAACCTATTAACCTATGCTCACAAAACAGAGACTGCATGCCTGCAGAGGTCAGTTTCTCTGCACTAGTGCTGCCCAATGAATGTTAGTGCATTAAGAGTGAGAACAGCATAGTTATAGTGAGTAGGTTTCCATAATATTCCATCTGCACAGGGCTACCATTTTGCTACTCATTAAGACCTATAGCATAGACACAGTGCTGGGGTCAACAGGGCTCCTACCTGTTGCAGCCAGGATATTAAGCTCCTAGTTATCTGCTGTACAGGGACTGCCAGGAGCACCTGGGGCCATGATGATGACCCATTATATAAGGTTGATGCCCAGCAACAGGTTTGCAGGGTAGTGAGTGATGCAAATGGCATAAACTATTCTTGTGAACAGCACAGACATTGTTATAGCAATCTGTAGAAGTGTTACCATGATTTCCATGACAGTGGGAGATAGAAGTTAAGAGTGGCCAACATTTATTTATGTATTTCATTTGTCCTTTGGTAAGCAGGAAAGTCTGACTGAGCCAATGCCCCATTTTCAGAGGAGGCCCAGGGAGAAAAGCTCCACAACCAATTCAGAAACATTTAAGCAGTAGTTGACGAGTAATTATATGGAAATGGAGAAAAGCCCTGCAATAGATTAAATATTTTACAATGAAGTAGGGAGATAAGCTCCCCAAAGCACACATAAAACACATTTTACAATAGATTATAATTATATACAAGGGGAAAAAATCCCAACAACAGAAGAAACACAGATTGAAATACATATTCCGAATATTACTAGGATATACTATGACCAAGAATAAAATATGAACTGCAAGTAGCAAGACACACTGCAGAAGTGGATAGCCTATGTCAAGAAAACTAATGCATAGTTATTCAAAATATTTGCTATATTTCTAATAATGCAATGAGATGATAAATGCAAAGTTTTCTGCTGGTAAAATAAGAATAGAATGGGATCATGAGAAGTAATGAGCAGGACAGAAAATTAAGGACACGGAGAGAAAGATAATAATTAGAGAGATGAGGATGTTATGGGAGGACATTAGAGAGGAAGATTGATAGTAGTAGGTGTTGAAATAGAAAAAAAAACGGCTTCAGAAAGCGACCAGTAGTTTTAAAGTGCATAAAGCACTTTTCATTTAATAAAATCAAACTTCTTCAGATCTACTGGTTGCTTTCTGGAGCCTTTTTTTCTATTTTAGTAGTTTATTTTGTGTTTTTTCCACTTGGTTTGAGTAGTAAGTGTTGCACTAGTTAAAATTCACCTTTCGATGAATAGCGGCTTCGATAAACAGAGGTTCAATGAATGGCTATTTACTGAATAGCCATTCGAGAAAGTGATATATATCCTATATGTGTGTGTGTGTGTGTGTGTGTGTGTGTGTGTGTGTGTGTGTGTGTGTGTGTGTGTGTGTGTGTCTGTATGTATTTATATATAGATGAATGGACAGACCAATCCAAGACCCAAACCTAATGAACTTGCTGCATATCTGTAAATCAAACAGGACTAGGGCTACCCATTCCAGGGAACTATATATGGCCTGCAACATAAATAGGACATGCTGGAGGGACAGATTCATCTCCCCATGACTGCTGCATCATTGGAGCAGGCTATCACTTCATGTACAACAAAACACCTCTATGACACTGTGCAAGAGGAACCTGGATCAGTGGATGGGGCACCATAAATTCTTACCAGGGATACAGCCCACAACCATCATGGACATGAGCAGTCATGACTAAATGTGATCTTGGGTATTGACTAGCATTTCTATGGTATTACATTGGGAGGAAATGGCTAGGCTTAAAATGACCTTGGGGTTGATAGCCTAGTTATCTCCTATAATCCTATGAAATGAGAAAATCAAACCCTCTAACTGCATCAGTGACATAAACATGTTAACCATCATGTAAGCCCCCAAACCAGTTATACATCTGTCGACTATCTGTTTAGTCAACTCTATGTGTAACAAAACAGACGTTGACATTTGGGAGATTTGCTTTTAAAAGCATTAAATTACTTATATATGAGCATATCTAAACAATCCTACCTTGGTTTGTGATTTACTGTGGAGCTGACTGGTAAGAGAAGTTTTATTTGAATTTATATTTTATATGGTATCTCTGTTTTTCATTTTTTTGTAGGTAGGAAGGGTAGCTTGTTAACAAGATTTACTTTGATTTATATTTTGTTGTTTTACCTTTAATTTCACTGTTGGTTGTTAGAAAGGGATAGGTTTTAGACAGGCAAGCTCTAGCCACCCCAAGGGGCCTAGACAGCTATAAATTCACATAGACTGTAGAGAGGAACATCCTGGGCACATCTAAACTTTCCTACCTTGGTTTGTGATTTATTGATCTTTACTGTTAAAAAGAAGTGTGACTATGAACAATACTGAAAAGGAATTACAACTTTTGTCTGGGTTGCAGAACTTGTATGGTCAGAATAATTTTACTATACTTTAGTACTTAGTTGTATATTGCTCATGTGATTTTTTTTTGTCATAGAAGTTGATTTAAGTTCTCTTTGAATTCTATGGTTGCTGATTTTGATTATTCTCTTCTTTTACAATATTTTTTATTTATTTTACATTTGTTGACTGGGAGTGTCTGACTGGGCACAAGCCCTTTTTCAGCGGAGGCCCGGGGAGAAAAGCTCCAAGATGTACATTAAAAAGCATTACAATAGCAATAGAGACATTTTGCATTGGAAAAAGCATTGCAATAGCAATACACGCATTCAACATTGGAATAAACAAGAAATATTAGGAGGCTACTAACATCAATACAGTAATTATCAAATTATAATAAAGACATACAGGATTAAGTGAAAATAAAAGCATGAGCCATAAGTAGTAGTGTTTTTTTTTATCTGCATTTCTAAGGGTAGCAAAAAAGCTTAGTTTTAGGAGTCTACTAGATAGAAGAGGAAATAGATTGTTCATGGTATGTATAGCTTGAAGATGAATATGGATTCCTTAAATGAGTATACAATTAACGATTTGCTAATGCACAAATATCTTGTACAGTGTAATAAATGCTATGCATATTTAAAGGTAGCAGCTGATAACACTGGTGATCTGTGTTCATTGTGTCAAAAGTTGGATAATTTGCTTACAATTGTTAGAAGCAACTTTCGACTTAATGATGATGATTGTACTTGTGCTATCGGCATTACACATTTAGGAAATAATGCATCTATTGTCTGCAAAGATCATTCAACCCCTATGAAACAAGACGATGCCCCTGACAACTTTAGGATTCTGGATGCAAGTATTCAGCAATCTGAGGATCCAGTTTGCTTAGAAGGAAACAACAAAAGAAAGAAAGGAAGAAGTTCACAACAGATAACAAGGAAAAAAAGAAACTGACTAATGACTGTAAAGGAAAGAGAATACGTAGTAAAAAGGACACTGCCATGTTATGTAATGCACAGGTTACAGGGAATTATGAATATTTTTCTATCAGAAGACCTTCAGTCTACAGAAAAAGGTATCATTTTCCAAAGGAGAAGAAAAAAGAGGCAAAGGGCAGGTGAAAAGGAAGAAATCAAAATTGAATGTGGAAGGACTGAAAAATATTTCTGTAAGAAAAAAGAAGAGAAAAACAGATGTTGACTACATGGCTCAAGCTGTGGATTTACAATACCAGCTGGATGAGAATTTAATACATACTAAAAACAATAGGATTAATAAGACTAATGGTGATGAAGATCTATCATTCGTAACAATTGACAGAGAAGATGTTATTGTATTAGAATCTGAAGATTCTTCAGAGCTGGCCAGCAAAGATATTCTTGTAATTGGAGATTCAGTTATTAGAGGAACTGATACTTATATTTGCAGAGAAGATAATGAACATTGAATAGTGATATGCTTGCCAGGAGCAAAAATAGAAGATGTGAGACAAGCCTTGGAACACCTTAATGTAAGGAAGTACAGATCCATTTTGTTCATGCCGGTACAAATCATATCATCTGCAAGCATTCTCCAACTGTTATTAGGGAACTGACAGCCCTCTTAGTATAGCTTCTACTGGTGTTAGGACATATTTTTCACAAATCATCTATAGAAAGGATAGTCAGGTGACTGTGAATGAAAATATTTTTGGGGGTAAACACCTACATGGAAAAACATCCTGTTTTAAAAAATGGAAATGTGTTTAGCATTCAAGCCTAGTTTTGGGCACACGGGTGTTCAGACAAGATGGTGTGCATCTGTCAAGGTCAGGGAAGAACATTTTTGCAGCAGATATTTTGCAGTGTTTGACAAACACTAGACAGGATTTTTGCCATGTCAAAAATGTAACACTTCACAGATAGCAACATTTGATGTATCTCTGATGGTTGTTAATGCTAGGAGCATTAATAATAAAAGTTTTGTATTGAAAAAAATTGCTATGTTCACACAAGACTGATGTTGTTATTGTTTCTGAAACATGGTTAAAGAACAATGACTGGAAACCATTTCTGTCAGGGTATAAATGTTTTTACTGTAACAGACATTCCAACAGAACATCAGGTGGAGGTGTTATGATAGGGATTAAAGATAATTATGAAACCTGTTATTATTACATGTTCAATGATAAGACCAATACTATAGACTATGCAACTGTGTCAATAAAGACAACCCTGCAGCATATAACAATTGTTAGAGTGTATAAACCAGCAAAGTCAAGTGCAGATGACCTAGAGGAATTCATACATTTCTTACATGAAACACAGGAAGGAAGAATAATATTAGCTGGGGATTTAAATTTACCAGAAACAGACTGGAATTGTATTGATTCATCAACATTAGTAAAGAAAGTATTCACAACATATATTCAGAAACAACTGCTTCAGATTGTAAAAAAAAAAAAACTACCAGGGGACAGAACATACTAGACATTGTTTGTGTTCCTAAGGAAATTACTGTTACTTCAAGTCAAGTTTTACCACCAATGATGTGCAGTGATTATGTGGTTATTAAGGTTAATGTGTTGCTAGATAATTCTGCCAAATGGAAATCTAAGCCAATGCACAGAAGGTTAATCACAGAGTATATGGAAGCAAAACAGTCACTATGTAAAACTAACTGGACTGAGGTGTTCAGTGGAAAAACTGCAGATGGAATGTGAAAAGTTTTGAAACAGAAATTGTTTGAGTGCAAAGAATAAAAAAAATGTTTAAAATCAGGATCTAGGCATACAGCATCAGGGGGATATACTTCCATAAGAACAAGACATATGATAAAGGTGAGAGACAAAAAATATAAGGAATGGAATAGAGGTAGAACTGAAACTTTGAAAACTTAAATAAACTAGCTGAGCAAACAGATTAAGCATAGTTTGAGACAAGATCAAGAAAAATTTGAAGAATATTTATATAAAGATATTGAGCATAATAGGAAACCTTTTTACAGGTACATAAGATGTGGAAGGAGTAAAGACATACAAATTGATAAACTCTGTGCAGATTCTAAAATTTACTCTCAGACACAACAGATTATAGATATAGTTACAACATCTTATGCAAAACGGTTTGGCTGCATGAAAGGGGTGATAAGTTGTCCTAGTAACATCCAGGTAACCCCAGATACTGGAATCAAATTAGATTATATTGAAAAAGAACTGCACAAACTGAATTCAAACAAAGCACAGGGAGGAGATGGAATTACTAATAATGATCTGAGAACACATCAGCAAGAACCAACGATACCATTATATCTATTATTCACTAGGTCATATAAATATGGGGAGATTCCTCAAGATTGGAAACATGCGCTTATTAAACCTGCCTTTAAGCTTATGTCACTAAGTGTGTTGATGATGTATCTGACATCAAAAGCATCACAATCAGAGCAAACCAAAAATCCATGGCTCAACAACAAAGTCTATGATCTCCTGAAGACAAAAAATGCAGCATTTAGGGCCAAGGACAAGAAGCGTCTCAGCGAAGCTAGAGTAAACCTAAAAAGGGGCATTAAAGACGCCAAGAGGAAATATGAAAAGAAATTACAAAGTCAATTTACAGACATGAGGGACACCAGGAGTCGCTGGCAAGGGATACAACAGGTTACTAACTATAAAATCAGGTCATTTCAGTGTGAAGACAGCACTGAATTCCTGGACAGGTTGAACTCCTTCTTTAGCAGATTTGAAGAGGAAAAACAATGTGGCTGCTACTAGGCTACCTATTGACCAGGAGGAGGAAGGGGTGCTCAGCCTTAACTGCAATTAAGTGAGATCTCAGCTTAAGAAAGTGAACCCCAGGAAGGTTGCTGGTTCTGATAAAATACAGGGAAAAGTACTTAAAGGCTGTGCAGACCAGCTATGCTCAGTTCTTACTGATATTTGCAATACTTGCCTTATTCTTGGTAAAGTTCCCTCTTGCTTCAAGGTGATGAATATTGTCCCTCTCCCAAAAAAAATTAATCCAGCCTGCCTGAATAACTACAGATTGGTTGCTCTAACTTCAAATGTCATGAAATGCTTTGAGAGACAAGTTAAAAGCATCTGTTGGATA
>NC_056732.1:1695776984-1695794484 GCF_019279795.1 Protopterus annectens
AGGGCAATATATCTCTTCAACCATTGCTGCTGATAACACTTCGAATAATGCCAAAATAGTCTAATGGAAACCTCTTCCCTTAACAAACATACAGTTATTCTTTCAATAATCTCCCCCTCTTTGTCTACCCTGGACAGAGCCAGATCATAGTCAAATGAGGCCCTAGGCAGGGTAGTACACTATGGCCCCGGATGATACCAAAATTAAATTACTTGGCCATCTGTTCCCAGTTACAGTAAGACTTCACTTGGTCAGGCTCGACCATGAGTACCTCATAACAAGTACTAGAAGACCTATACAAACTCCAAAAGACTAGCTGTATGGAGCTGAAGGATGTAGTGGGCTGTTTCAATGTTAATATGAAACACTGCCTGACAGACTCAATTGTAATCATATCGAACCCCAGAATCTCCACTGGTGAGTGCCTAAAGCATGGGGAACAGCTGCTGTGGTCTCCCACCACAATGTTGGCTCAGTCACTGGCCCTGGGAAATATAGACTCCTTAGTCTTACCAGCCTCATTTGTAAGGTAATGGAACATATCATCATGGTGTAAGTACACCAGGACATGTTTGCAGTCTGTTGAGCCAAACTGATTTGACTTTGTGAAGGGCATATCCTGCCTACTTAACATGGTTAACATTTTGGAAAAGTCACAGAGCCGCTGGATGAATTCAGATTAGTGCACACCATCTATCTAGACCTAGCCAAAACTTTTCATACTATCACACATTCTGACATCATTGATAAAGTGATAAAAACAAACCAATAAGTTAATGTACAACCACAGCCGAGTACTTTATTAATAGGTTAACAAGTTAAATGCTTTTCATAGGTTCATAGGTGTTTACTAGGCTAATGACCACAAGGGCTTTTTTAAGTTTAACTGTGCATCCCAAATCTCTGATGAGTTCTGCTACCCTTGATAAGTGTAAGCAGGGGTCTGGGAGGAGATGAAACATTTACAAGCAGGGTCCCGGGAGATGAAACATTCAGAGGTTGCCTTTACCCATTAGAGACATAGGTGCCAAACCACAGATGAATTTCCTTTTTCACATCCAATTTTCTAAGTTGCACTTGAATTGGCTTAGGAAGGTAATTTGCTTCACATGGATGGGGAGCCTGTTCCATGGATGGGGTAGTCTCTGGGATACATACCTGCTACTCCAGCAGGTCCTATGTATATCACAGGCAAGGTTTAACTCTTTAGAATGAGTAATTTTGGTGCTGTCTGTTTTGTTGATATGCAGGAGGTCCACCAGAGTGGCGTCTGACAATGCCCTGTATGCCAGGCATAGATCTCCCCTCAATACCCTGTAGGAGACAGAATACAGGGCTAGGGTCTTGAGACTTTCTGCTAGGACATTTTAATTATGCCTTGTATTCTTTTAGTAAGAAACCTCTGTTGAGGTTCCAGTTGTTGGATATACTTGGTTAGGTACATATCAAAGGGGCATTGTAATCAATAATAGGTCTGATGAATGCTGAATACAGTGGAACAATGGCTTCCTTGGAGTTAGATGCCACACATTTGTTTATAAGTTGCGGAACATAGAATGATTTCCTCACTACTGTAAACACTTGATGGTCAAATGCTAGATTACTACCTGTGTGTGTCCCTAATTCCCTGACTACTGGGTCAGTGCTAAGGGGTTTGTTGTCAATATGATAGTTACCAGGGATGGATGACTTCCTGAAAGATACTATTATGTATTTCTTGGCATTTAGTTTTAGTCCATGGCTCTGACATCAGCTGTTTGTCTGTGTAAGCCCCTCCTGGAAAACATTTGTTTCAGTGTGGGATTCAGTGGCAGCTCCTAATTTGAATCATCTGCAAATTTAGTCACCGAGAGACTCATGACATTAGCCTTGACTTCAGAGAAATTGAGGTTGTGGATATAACTAAAGAATGCTCTGTGGTTGTCCTTGGCCTGGGAGGCCAAACTTACCTCAAATTTGGCTTTGGTAAAATTTGTTCTCTGACTTGTTTGTTTAATTTGATGAGAATGCTTTTATCCTGCTGGGTGCTGCACCTCCTAATTTTTACCATGATATTCTTCCTTCTGTTATACAGCCTACTGATTTTTTGATTCCACCAGGGTGGCCTGTTTTTTGAGTTAGTTCTGTATTTCTTCCTGGTGGGTACAGATGCCTCAGTTCTACATAGGCAACAGTGTTCTCAGGGTTTATGGGGGCTTGAAATTTAATAGCAGTAGTTTAGCATATCTCTCAACCTCTTAGATCAAGAAATCTTGACAAAACCATATATAAAAGTGGGACAAAGGCCCAGAAATAGGGACAATTTTTAAATATTGCTCTTACAAACTTAGAAAGTTGATAGACTAGTCCAAACCTCAAAATGAACTCACTCGAGGCACTCTTTAAATTGGAGAACATCAACATCTGTGCAGTGACAGAGACCTGGTTTAAGGCTCCAGAGACAACCCCTGCATTACCAGGTTATAATTCATACCATATCTTTTGGCCACCTAACCTGGACCAAAACACTAAAGGCAGAGCCATATCCATAATCATTAAGTATATCCACACCTCCAGGCTAGTTGCTCAACATAATGCATCCAAGCTTATCCAAGTGCAACTAACTCTGGGCAAGACCACAATCCAAGCTGTAGCTTGTTACAGATCCCCCACCATGCCCCAGGATTCCCACTCCTCATTTCTTGATACACTGGAAAATATTAGGGTACAACCTAACACCCTAATACTGGGTGATTTCAACTACCCCACCATTAACTGCGAAAACTATTCATGCCCCAACTCTTTTGCTTGATGTTTTCTGGAATTCATAAATTCCAACACCTTGGATCAACTTATCCACACCTCCACCAGGGGCAGCACTATCCTATACCTGGTCATTACCAACATGGGTGACCGGTGATCTACACCAGATGTTAATTTTTCGTTGGTCAGTTCCAACCACAAGCTAATCACCCTAGGCATCCACATCCAACCCCCATCCACCATTAAGGAAACCACCGAAAAATATTTCTCCAAAGCCAACTTCACGCTTCTTAAAACAGAAGTGGAAAACTTCACAACACCCATGCAGACAGACAATAGAGGTACGACTGCTGAATCCTACACAAATGCACTTTATAGGCACTTAAACAAGTGCATGGATCATGCTATCCCTAACAGAACCAATATGCTATCCTCCAAAAAAAGGAAGCCAATCTGGTGGTCCCCTGCCATAAACAAACTCTACAACAGAAGAAAGAAACTGCTGCAAAAAAGAGTAAAATCTCTTGATTGGAGGAACACCCTGGTCAGCCTGAGTAAGATGCTGAGATCCCTCATAAAATCCTCCACAGATAGTTATGAAAACAAAATCGCCACTGTTTCTAAAGACAACCACAAAGCATTCTATAGCTATGTCAAGAATCTCAATGGCAACACTCAGATCTGGTCTGAGTTACAGAACCAACTGATATTGCCAACATCTTGGCAGATAAGTTCAGTGCTAACTTTACCCCCCTCTCACCCCCTAAAGGGCCCATCTCTATACTGGAAGAATGCAAAGTTCCTGTAATCACGTCTGCACAGGTAAAAAACACACTCTCCAAAGCCAAGAACACAGCATCCATGGGATCTGACAACATCCCAGGCTGCATTCTACATGAACTACAGAATGAACTGGCACCCCACCTAAGTACCATGTTCAATCATATCCTCACCGCAGGCTTTGTGCCCACTGAATGGTGCACAGTGACGGTTATTCCACTTCACAAAGGGTGATCCACTACGAAACCCGGGATCTACCACCCCATTACCCTGATGAGCCTGGTCTGCAAGGCCATGGAATGTATCATCATGGAACTTATAAACAAAGACACTGGCAGTCTCCAAACTCTGGACCCCACCCAAATCGGGTTTGTACAAAGCAGATCGTGTCTCCTAAACCTGATAGACTTCTTTGAAGCAGTCACCAAAGTTGTAGATGAGGGTAAGGTGGTTCACACAGCCTATCTAGAACTTGCTGAGGCTTTCAACACTATCCCCCACTCTGGAATTAGATGGGTTGCCAACTGGCTCACTAACAGAACCCACACTGTGAAAGTAGCACACTCCAAATCTGACTTCAGACCAGTGACAAGTGGAGTACCACAGGGTTCAGTCCTGGGTCCTCTCCTGTTTGGTATCTACTTCTCTGAAGTACAGGCTAACACAGAAGGTTTTTGACTAACAAAGTTCACAGATGACTGCAAACTAGGAGCCATAATCCTACAAAAGGGCCTCACTGAGACAGATGCCTGGTGTCAAAGCCATGGCCTCAAGCCCAATGCCAAAAAGTACAATGTCATTCCTTTTTGTAAAAACTGTATACCCATGACCTACCACATAGGTGGTAGTCTACTTAACACTGAAAGTGTGATAAGAGACCTTGGGACACAGGTGGATAGTAGTCTCTCCTTTAATAATCACATTGCCACAGTAGTCTGGAAATCCTTCTATGTGGCACACCTCATCACAAAAGGTTTCTCATCCAGGAAAAAAAAGGTCATTGTTCCTCTCTACTCGTCACTCATTAGACCCATTATAGAGTACAATGCCCCTTTTGGTACATACCTCACAAGACATCTACAACAACTGGAAAGGCCACAGAAATACCTCACAAAGAGGATTACCGGCCTCAAACAGATGCCCTACACAGACTGTCTCAAAAAACTCCAGCTTTACTCTGTTGCATATCGCCTACTCAGAGGCAATCTCTGCCTAACATACAAAGCTATGTCAAACCCAGAGCTTTTGGACATGCTCCACTTAAAGAAATCCCAATCCCTCTGAGCTACATGCTCTAGGGACCTAAACCTTGTCACCACAATAAACAGAACATGCTGGAGGGATAGATTCCTGTCCCATAGACTTCCCATACTCTGGAACAAACTACCTATCTATATCAAACAAAGTTCCTCATTAGCACTCTTCAAGAAAAATCTTGATGACTGGATGGGGAATAGGACATTCACCCCGGGGATCACTTCTGTGGCTCTGCTTGACAGGGGCACAGGTAAATAATTTTCTTGGGTGGTGAAACCCAGGGTACCTTTTTGTCTAGGATTATATAGGCCCTAGGGCCAATAGCCTAGTACCTACTTATGAACTAACAAGTTTTGCATTAGCATGAATTTTCTAAAGGGTATGAAGTCTGAAACACAGATGTCTGACATTATTTTCTAACTTCAATCGTTAATGATTTGCCTTGCCATTAATTTGCCAGAAAACCACCATTTAATGAAAAACATATCAAAAATATAAGGCAAAAATCTGGACATCATCATCAGCTCCCTTTTTTCCCCATTTTTCTACATGGGGTCAGGGTATCGTGTTAACCTGGACATTCTGCAAAAATATGTATAGTTGAGAATTATTTAGGTTAGCCTTAGAGTATAGAGAATATTCCAGGTTTAGCTGGGTGTCCAGGTTTTATTTTTGCTTCAAAGGAGACCACTTTGTGATCTGACCTTACCAGAGAAGACATTATAATAGGTGGTGTGCAGCACTCTCCCATATTAGTGAGGACCAGATCCTGTATGATTGCACCCCTGGTTGCTGTATTGACTATCTGATCCAGGGAGTTTGTGTTTACAAAATGCAGGAATCTCTGTTCCTGTGGGTTTGGTGTCATATAGGTTTCCCTGTTAATAGCGGGGTAATTAAAGGCACTCATGAATATCGTATTGGGTTGGATGGTTAGTGTTTCTAATAAGTTTAAATACATGGTATGGGTTTCCTGGGTCATAGAGGGGGGCCTATAGCTTGCAAGGAAGTGGTATTGGATTTTGCCTATGGTGATTTGAACATGGAGCTGCTCAAGTGCATTGTCCTGTTTGACCAGCCTTGAAGTATATTTATTTTTGATGTAAATAGAGACACCTCCACCTTTAGTCCCTGTCTGTGAAGTAGCTGTGCTAAATGTGTGAAAGGCTTTGCAACTTTGCACTGTTGGTGTGCTCTCTGCGGCTTTAAACCAAACGCAGACATCAGCATTCTCTAGGGTGAAGAGAGCTTCTAGGGAGTAGAGTTTTTTTTTTTTTTTTTAGACTCCTAGCATTGAGCAGTAATACATTTAGATTTTCTTGGTTCGGATTTGCTATGTTGGAAGTACTTTCAGTTTGGTATTGCGTAAAAAAGGCACTATGGGAGAAGATAATGTTTTAGCTAATATTCGAAAGCCTAGAGGGGAGAGGTGCAGACGATACCTCGCAAAGCAGCGTGATCTGTTGACCATCTCCTTCCATGCTAACAAATATTGCACCCCTTTAGGATGACAGCAGAAATTAAGCCAATTATTAAAGTCAATCATATTTTGCTTGTATTGGTGCATCATCCTTGGAAAAGGTAAAATGCTGCTCAATGTTACTCTCATACCAGCCTAAGACACATATTTCGAGAGCTCCATGATGTCTCTCTTCATATAGTCTAGAGAGATTCGTCTCAGGTCATTTACTCCCACATGGACCATGATTGAGTCATATTGGTACTTGTGGTCCAATGACCTGAGTGCATGCATAATGTAGCAGATCCTAGCCCCTGATAAGCAACAGACTGTGACTTTCTCCTTACTCAGCCTGGTAAGAAGGACATCAGTGTGTCTCATGATGGAGTCTCCAATGACTAGAATGTTGGATTGTGTGTTGGTTTGCCTTATGGGCTTAGAGGTAGAGGCTCCATGAACTGTAGCTCTTTGTGTTGATGTGGGTGTTGTTTTGAAAGAGTGCATTTGGGGCTGCTGAGGGTACTTATGTGTACTTCATCTAGGAGGTCTTTGTGGTTTAGGAAGATTACATTTAACTGCCTCAGTATAAATTCTTCTTCAAGTCAAACAGAACAGTTGCATTCATACTTCATTTTAAAGATACATTCTCAGTCACATGATTAGCAACATAAAAGTCACATGATTATTAATTTATAAACATTAAAAACTTATAACAAAGTTAAAAATCATTTCTAATTTCTATATAATTTCAACTTTAAATGGGTTTTACACTCACATTCTCCTTTAATCCTTATTTTAAATTTTCTCTTCTCCAGGTGATACGTGAGGGGGTCAGAAGTGATGATTATGTTACAGAAACAGAACAAGGTGAATACAAATGGCTAACTAGGTTACATTTACAGTTTTAAATGAGAATAAAGTGCTCTGCTGTGGTTGTGAAGTAACTTGTTGGTTTGTTTTGGTACTATTTTTTAGTTCCGCACATTTATCCACTTAAACTATCTGACTGCATCATTGATAAAGTCACCCAGCTAAATATAATGTCTTACATAACATTTAATTCATCAGCTTACCTTGTTCAAATGGTAAATTTATTGTCTAACAAGTGAGTATGTGTTTTCAGGTTTCATATATTCTATGTTAAATACCATTGGCCAGATTCCAAAAGACTTGCTCTCAGTGTAAGCGAGTTACTTCATTGTAAGACCTATCTATAAACAGGCTTACACTGGGGGTCAGATTCCAAAAGATCTATGCCCAGCCTGTTCTCAGTGCAAATGGTCACTTACACTGAGAGTAATTCTTTTGGAATCGGGCCCAATGTTTTGCTCCCAATATCGCAGTACATTTGCTGCTCCTGCACCCATGGCCACCACTAAACGTTGCTTAAAACACTAGCCTTCAAAATAAATAAAATTATTAGCTAAAACAATGCCATAAAATAATACAAAAGTGTTACCTCATAGTGGACAACATAGCAAAAGTGGAAATAGCTTTTTGAAACCATACTAATCCTGTGTCCTGGAGGATGACAGAAAAAAGAGCTTTGATATCTAAACTTAACAATTAGCCCATGTTATAAAATTCACTGCCAGACAGTGAGCTCAAGAAGTGCCAAGAGAGTTTTAAAATGCATTTCTTAACATTAAAAAAATATTTGAGCTCAGTGTCCACAAAAATAGCTAAGGGATTTATCTTAGAACCATTTACCACCACAAATGGCATTGGGGATATCTGTGTCCTTACCCACTTTCAGGATGCCAAAAATAGCAATAATCACTGGTTTCTTGACCATGTAAAAGGTAAATTCATCAAATGTATGCAGCTGATTCATCAACAAGTCATTTAAAAAGTCATCAGTCTTGATGTAAGTTATAAAAATCTCATTTCTAGAAACCAGTTTATACATGCTTTAATCCATTAACACTGTGAACATCTTTCTGCAATAATCAGCTATATCCATAAAAACAGCCACCCCATCTTATCAAATTTCATGACCCTAATCAATTTGTCAGGCATAATGTCTTTTAATACTGCCATTTCCTTTGTCCATAAAATTGCAAAACTTCCTTCTGTGTACTGGCTCAATTCAACCTCACAAAGAGACTCAAATATCTGTAAGGTGGGCGGAGGGGTGGGATGTAAGTTCTTCTAGATAAAACAGAGGTCAGTGAATCTCTCCTGTCACCACTATTGAGTCTCTCAAACATCAAATGGAGATTCAGTTTTTTAATGAATAATTTAATCAATTGTATTCTATTAATTAATCAAGCAGGCACAAAATTAAAACCCTGTTCTAACAAATTATTATAATCGTAAACACAAAACCCCCTTCTCATGACACAAACACTTTTTGTAACAGTATATTGGGGTGTCACAAAGTCAAATAAACACATGCCTGTTTTTTGTAAAGCGTCACAAAGCTTATTCTCCGCATTTATGTCAGATCCATAAAACAAACCAATGAAATCCAAATCCACAAGGTCGTTGGTCATGATGTTTAATTCCGTCACTTCCTTCCATTGTCTGGATGTCTTTGCCATGTCTCCAGTAAGCACTGTGGCATCTTATAACCGTTTGGATTGTTGGCCCTCTGGTTGGCTAATCTTGCCGATCTCCTTAGAACTGGTAATCCAAAAAAATCTTCCTCTTGTTGTCTTGCATCAGTGAAGTCAGCATTTAAATCACCATCTGCCCTTTCACAGGTCATACTAATGTGATTGCCCCATTCATCATTATCAAGTGCATAAATAATGCCAGACGTATCATGGTAATGATGCACAAAGTATGAGTGGGATAAGCCTTGTTCTCTTTTTACTCAAAACTGTCCCTCCTAAGTTTACCTTCCTTCCTAGTTTTAATCACAGACAGTTGTTTTTCTAATCACTGATAACATATATTCATACTGTGTTTTATAACTTGAACAGAAGGTCACCATTCAAAGTTCCTTGTGCATGATAGAATATGGTGATGTACAATTCAGGAAATGCTCTACTCTCAAGCCTTTTGGAACCTGTCAAACAGAATCCAGTACTTGAAATAATAATCGTCAAGTGGTAAGCTTTTAAACCTAAACAGTTTCTTCTCAAGAGTTTTTAAACTGTTGCTAAAAATTGTCTCCAAAACTAAAGGTAACAGTAGAAAATGAGGTGGTCCTACTCAGCCATTCCGAAACGTCATGTGTGTTGTTGTGACCACCCTTCTCCCAGTGCTGTTCATTGGCCTGGGAATCACAAGTGATAGACTGGCCCAGTTTGCCAACAGACTTTGGTATTGCGGTCAAACAGCACAACTGATTGGTGACTCACTGTAACATAGTAGTATGGTTTGTCTGTTGGAACCCCAAACTGACTATTAGAGCAGAGAGAATGTAAGATGGCAGATTAGGCTGAATGCTATACATTCTTCCAGTCTCAGAGATGTAGTATCAGTTAATAGTGCTCTACAATTTAGACCTGATAGTCTGCAGTTGGTTGTTTTAGTTTTTGACATTATCTTATTATTTTTTTTTTTTTTGCTTTATAACTTTATTTTTAAATTTTAATTTGTATTTATGATGCATGTACATTCAAATATTGATAGTTTTTATCATAATGTAATTTATCATTATGAATATGTGATTATTTATTATGATACTTTTTTAATGTTAGAAATGATGAAGTTCCAATATGAGGGACAAAAATGCTTGACTTTGGTTTGAGAATAAAGATTTACAGCTGGCAAATTCTTTCACCTTTGTTACTTTTAGATTCTCGACCACTTACATGTCAAATAAATTAATAAATATTCATAAAAGTGGAAATACCCACTTTTGAGATCTAAGCCTGCACTGATAAACTGAACCTTTTGAAGGGATAGATATCTCTCCCAGACGATACCCTGCTTTTGGAATAAGCTCCAAATACATGTCAAGCAGAGTAACTTCTTCACTCACTTTAAATGTAACCTAGATGAATGGATGGGTATGCATACCTAGACAGATATGTAATTTCATAGATTCATACTAGACTAACTGCTCTTGTGGGCCATTTTAAGCCTAAACAGTTATCTCATGTGTGAATCAAACCCTGCACCTTGTGTCTTTAAGGTAAATATCTTAACCATTAGGGCAACCTCCCAACATAATATTTATTTTTTAAAAGTAAAAAATCACTGCCCCAGATGGAACTTGAACCCACAATCTCCAGTTCTTGTGGCTGATGCCTTATACATTAAGATACCTGACCAATTCTAAATATTAGGCTATCAGTCTGTAGACTATTACAAACCCAGCTAACAGCTAGAGGTCAGAATCTCAGAATCAAACCCTGTATCTTTTATCCATGAAGTTAAGATCTTAACCATTATTCCAACCCTCCCCACATGTATATAACCCACCAATTCTTGTCACTAGTTCAGGGTTCTGTGATACCTAAACCTTCAACATGCTCTCCTGCATCAGTGTTTCACACACAAAATCCTTTATTGAGGAGTAAAGTGATTTGTTGTATACATGTAAACCTTCTGGACACAAGTATACCATTTCAGAGGAGACAAGGGAACACTGTCAGGTTAAGTGAGTACGTAAACAGAGGTAGAAGGATTGTTTATATAATTTGAACATCTTTGAAATGATATTTCATTACCAATCCAATACAAAATTTGTTATCAGGGTTTTGGGATTTCAATATATATGTTTTTGATTTCTCAAATAATTTGATAACTACATATATATCTGTATTGAACTCAGATTGGTTGCATTTCCATCTGGGCCTGTTTTATGTACTATTTTCTTTGAAAGAAAATTTTCTTTGTATTTCTTGGGTTAAAGCTCCATTATTGTTTTTTTAAATCATTACTCCCAAGAAAAAATATATATACACGTAGAGGAATAACAGACATATTAACATATTGGTGACTATACTATTTGATTTACTTATATCAGGGTCATTATTAAGGAGATAGTATATTTGAGCTGTTTAATTTTCATAACATGGATCTTACAACCATTCTATATAGTTTATTGGTGGACAAAGAAGATATAGGTAGTTTTGAATCTCAAGTAACCAA
Source organism: Protopterus annectens (assembly GCF_019279795.1). Lineage (NCBI taxonomy): Eukaryota > Metazoa > Chordata > Ceratodontiformes > Protopteridae > Protopterus > Protopterus annectens. The sequence goes on from NC_056732.1 coordinate 1,695,788,272, forward strand.
TTCAGTAACAAGCAGTGTGCAGACTGGTTCTGAAGATGGGTGTCAAAATCTTTTTTATGCCGTATTTAAAAACATGAACGTGTTAAGATCTAGTGTATGGCACGCTAGATTATTTAAAGCATACATTCAAAAGGACATTACTCCAAGGGGCCTTAGGAGCAGGATGAAACCTTTAGTGGGCCAGGATGAAACCTTTAGTAGGCCAGGATGAAACCTTTAGTGGGCCAGGATGAAACCTTTAGTAGGTCAGGATGAAACCTTTAGTGGGCCAGGATGAAACCTTTAGTAGGCCAGGATGAAACCTTTAGTGGGCCAGCCCGATGATGAGTTGCTCTCTACTTGGTCCAAGATGCAGCATAATTCTTCCATGGATTTTGTAAAAGCTTTACATGCTTTTCATACACGCAGAATAGAAACTCTCAATTTAGAATTATCTAAGAGATGTCAGGAGGCTAAACAATATGAACACAAACCCCAATACAAGGAATGTTTAAAGAGACTAAGTGGGGATTTATTACAATTTGAGAATGGGTTAAAAGAAAAGAAGGTCTGCAAATATAACAGGGACTTACATGATTATAGTCAGGGACATTCCTTTGAACAAACCAAAAATGTTAAATTTGTTAAAAATAATAATTGCCCCCCCGGATATAAGAGAAAAAGGAAATCTATCCCCACACAAACAGTGATGGTTCTGGAGAGGATTTGTCCTCTCATATAGACACAGATTGTGAGATTCCCCAGATGTCACCAGCAAACAAAAACTGTTTCCCCAGGGAAGGTGCTTTGGGTATTGAGAGGATCCCTTTAGGGCTTATCAAAAAAGAGGGGGAAGAAAACATAAATGTAGGGGTTGATCCTAATTTAACATTAGAAACCATGCTGCAATTATTGGAGCCGAAACAGGTTCAAACAATGTCTTGAACATATCTTCTGCTGTTTTATCTGAAACTGAATATAATTTGTTAAATAAAGGATTACACTTTATACCTGGCTTTTTAGTATCAGAGAGCAATCTTGTGCATGACTCCTTGTCTTTTTGTAGGCTACTGAATTTAAAGTTATTTTTCAGGGATTCAGAAAACCACAATGAATCAACAGAGGAGAGTTTCAAATTCCATCCTTCTACTTTCATACCATCAATGAATAAACATGTGGAGATCTTCCAGAAATGCATTCTTAGGGAGCTTCATTTTGGGGGTGACTCACATGAGAGTATGCTTAAAAATAACTTAAATTTATCAGACAGGGAGGCACTAAAGAAACTTAAAAACAGGAAGGATATAGTTATCATACAGGCAGATAAAGGGGGATCTATAGTTGTTATGGATTGGTCCCAATATGAAATGGGGTCCAATAGACAACTCAATGATGCCAGATTTTACACATATATGTCTATTGATCCCACTCCAAATTTTAAATATCAAATAGACAATTTTTTGGATTTGGCTGTGGAGGAAGGCATCATTGATGATAAAACATGTACCATCTCAAGGTAAGTGAACCTACTTCCCAATACCTCTATCTGATTGCTAAAGTACAGAAAAACCTCCACAACCCACCGGGCAGACCAATTGTGTCAGGCAGGGGGTCCTTAACAGAGCCTATTTCCATCTACTTAACCAAATATTTGAAATCTTTATTGAAGGCAGTTAGGGCTAGGATCAAGGATACAAAGGAATTTTTGAATATTATTGCTGATTCACAAATTGAAGATGGATGGTTATTGTGCACGTTACATGTAACTTCTCTCTATACTAGCATACCCCATTGGGCAGGTTTAATGGCACTGGAATTTTGGCTCACTGAATTGGTTATGTATAGCCCTGGATTTAACACTTTTCCTTCTCTGTCTTGTGGAACATGCATTAACCAAAAATGTGTTCTTTTTCAATGGCAAATGTTATTTACAATTGCAAGGTACTGCAATGGGGGCAGCCTTTGCCCTCATTTATGCAGACCTTTTTATGGGTTACCTTGAACATCTTATGATCTATGATAGTAGTCATAACATTTTCATTGAAGAGATTGATATCTGGCATAGGTACCTGGATGACTGCTGGATGATTTGGAAATCAGATATAGTACATCTAGAGGAGTTTGTACAATATTTAAATGATAATAAATGGGGCATCCAATTCACTGTTAATTTTGATAAGAAGTGGATTCCATTCTTGGATGTCATGGTGAACAAACAAGAAGATGGTACTTTAACTAGCACAGTCTACAGGAAGCCCTTTGACTCCAATTCTCTTTTACATGCATCCAGCTGTCATCCAGGTCATATCATCAAAAACATTCCTAAATCCCAATATATGCGAATCAAATAGATATTTACAAAGGAGTCAGATCTCACACATTTTAATGATGATCTCACTCAGAGGTTTGTGGAATGGGGCTATTCTGTTAAACAGTTAACACAAACTAGTGGTTTAGTTAGCAAAATGCCTTGAGATGAATTATTAACATATAAGGGTTCTAGATCCACTCAGAGATCAACAGTCAGATTTATTACTACATTTGGAAGGAATAACAAACAGCTGACTGATCTAGTACAGAGACACTGGGACATTTTGCTATCTGATGAACAATTAGCCGAATTATTGGACAATTGATGTGCTTTTTCTTATCGGAGGGGTGTTACTATAGGGGGCATTGAACTTTTATAAAAACCACCCATCTCCTGAATATAAAGTTCAACAAACATTAGATGGCACCAAATTATCTGGTTGTTTTCCTTGTGAACATTGTGGTTTCTGTAAATATGTATTAAAGACCAAGGGATTTTCCAGCAAAAATACAATACAGGTCTTTGAAATTTGGACATTTTCAAATTGCAATAGCAAGTGGGTCATCTATTTGGCTGTGTGTCAGTGCTCTGCATTTTACATTGGACAAACTTCCAGTTCTTTTAAGTTGTGTATTTCAGAACATTTAAGTAACATAAGAAACAGGGTTGTCACTAATGCACTATATAAACATACTCTAGTTCATACAACAGCTTGCTTATATTTCATCATCATTGATAGGGTGAGAGGGCATAAATTTTCTAATAACAAATGGCATGAACCTGGGTGGCACAGTGGTGCAGCGGTTAACGTTGTCGCCTCACAGCAACAGGTTCTCCGGTTCGATTCTCGGCTGGGGTGCCTTCTGTGTGGAGTTTGCATGTTCTCCCTGTGTTCGCGTGGGTTTCCTCCCACATTCCAAAGACATGCATCTGGAGCATTTCTCCCCGGGCCTCCACTAAAAACAGGCTCTGTGGAACCTAGTCGGACATTCCCGGTCAACAAATGTTAAATAAAAATAAAAAAAATAAAAAATAAGCTTCTTAATGATAAAGAAAGGTCATGGATTATCAGATTGGAGGGCCTTTTCCCATCAGGGTTGAATGAACATCTTTAACACATTTAGTATTTATACTAGAGTTGGGTATATTCTTTAGTTCTTATTATCAAGATTATTATCGCATTTACTATTTTCCATTTTCATAAAAGTGTTTTTTATTATATACATTTTTAGTATTCAGCAATATTGGTATGGTCCTTGACTTGGGTCAGTCAATTAACTGTCTCTTAATTTTTATTTGCGAACACGTTAACAATATATATATATATATATATATATATATATATATATATATATAAAGGGCACCTTGTATTATATGGTGATTTTTTGGCATTGAAAAAGGATTCTTTACGCCGAAACCGGTCTGCCTTTTATTCTTATTTCAGAATACAGTCCTGGATTCCTCTAATTGTGCTGGCTGTCTGTTTTTGGATTAATTAGTTACTTTTTGGCCTTTGCACTTGCCATCCGTGCGGAGCTTCGGTATGGTTTGTAGAAGGAATTGAACCATGCGCCCTTGTCTACAGGAAGCAGCTCATTACCAGCTCAGCATCTTAATCCTCTGCAAAAATTACCAGACAATAATAATAAGTGATATGACCTAGCCATGCTTCGTGTTGCCCTTGTGTTTTCCTTTTGTTTTCTGTGTCCATTTTCCTTCTTTTTGCTGCCTGAGTACATAGGTTGAGACCCACAGTCCCTCATGGACAGGAGGAGTAGGTGCATCATGATGGTGAGATTCTCAGCTGTCTTCTACATCCGTTCTGTAGTATATACCTATGAATCAATTACTCTAAATGTCTCTTCTGTATTTATTGTTTTGTTTACATTTGCAATTATCACAAAGATTTGGATTTCATTTAAATTTTTATTTGAAAATTTACAACAAAATCACACTGTTAAAAAAAGTCCTTACACTGAAAACAGACTCAACAGTAAACTACTAATCAGTGAAACTCACTCTAAATAAAGTGCACACCAGTTAAATAATTACATTAAAATTAAAACAAATTTTGTTAGTTTTCCATTTAATGTTCCACTTTCTTGGCCAATCTGGGTAATGACAATTATATGTGTTCGTACAGCTATCAGAAGCTTCATGGAGTTATAAACTTTTTGGACAGAAAAAAAAAACACATACCTATAGAATATCCAGGTCCCCAAGATCCCTGAAAAAAATGCACAATATGTTGTGAATATTACTGTACAATAGTAAACAGAGAAATATTTAAATACAAATTTTAAAAAATCCAAATTAGTTGATAGTTTTTTTATGTAAGCTAAAAATGTTCACTCCCCATCTCTCTTTCTTTTCCTTTTAATCAATATGCCCACAGTTACCTCTTCCTTGTCAGTTCCTGCTACTGACTGTAAAGCCACACCCAGCTTCTTTAGTTCTGCTCTGGACCAGGCTTCACTGGAATCATTCCTGCAGTGTTGGAGATGATGTACACCTTAAATAGCTGCAACACAACAGGAAGGCCAAGAAGCCAATAAAGGTTCAAGGATCACTTCCCCCCATGAAGGTAGAAAAACTCAAATACGTTTTGCTCCTTTGAAGTCAATGTTATACTAATTTTACTAAAAGTTAACATCACTGATAATACACCTGGAGACAGCAATACAAACTCAAACAGCCAGTATCATATACAAAAAGAGTTAAATCACCTCAGCACACTTACACTGATTGGTTTATCATCAAAGTAGCAATAGGCAGTGACAAAAAAACAGGAAAGGAAAGTGAATTATACATATATCAGTTTAACTGAAAATGTAATACTTTTACTTGTATTTAATGTCGGCAATATTAAATGTGGCTTTTCAGGATGTTGTATAGGCAGAAAATAAAGATATCCATCTCCATGACTGAGTCAGGACATCACCTGTGATCATGCCATTTCTGGAGACGAAGAATGATGTGAAAGTCGGCGATGAGGTACCTGGCTTTTATAAGTTACCGTTTTGATTACAATGATTTTATGTAAAATAAGTCTAGAACTGTCACTAAAAACCAGTGATGTATTAATAAAGGTGGAATAAGAATGCCAATTTCACCATCCATTTCATGTCTTTGCACATTGTCTTTTATGTACATATATTTAGTAGTAGTAGCAACAATGATGAAGCACACCAGAAAGTATAGAGCACTAGGCAGCTGCCTAGCAAGCCTTGGGCTCAATCCAGCTCTGACCTGGACATATTATTCTCGTTTGCAGTACTTCATACTTCTACCTTGACTTGTCTGGGGTGTTGATGCATTGCATCAGTCTACCAGCATTCAACCTTTCTCTACCTTACCTACCTATACAATGTTGACAGGCTGCATAGCTTAACCCCCTGCAAAGCTCCAAACAGATATCTAGATAACAAGTGCAGTCCTATTGTACTGCATACAGCTGCATCCTTCTCTGAAAAGCAGTTAGCAGTTTCACTTGTGGAATAAAATGCTTCTGTCATGACTTGACAAATGATATCTCTCCAAGGAAACAACTCCCCAAACACAATCAGCCAAAACTCAAACCAGGAAAAATAAACGAAATGTGTTTTTTGCACCCCTTGAAGACTGAGGCAAGTCTTCAGTCCTCAGAACTTCTATATACACCACCTTGGTTGCACAGAGTTGAAGAAGGGAGAAATCTCTCAAATGAAATGAATCACTGCTAGCAAACACTTAGAAACTGCAAGAGCAATGATTTCCTATGGAAAACTTTGGCAAGTCATGCCCAGCGAGTTGATTCCTTAGGGAGTAGTAGATCAGGTGGTTTCAGCATTTCTTCAAGGTTTGAAAGAATGAATTTTATGTTTGATACAAAGCAGTCCTCAACTATTCGGTCCATCCATTTTATGTTTTTCTCCTTATAATAG
>NC_056732.1:1695799484-1695819484 GCF_019279795.1 Protopterus annectens
ATATATATATATACATATATATATATATATATATATATATATATATATATATATATATATCTCCACATATATATATATATATATATATATATATATATATATATATATATATATATATATATATATACATATAGTCTATATGAATTTATTGATATTAAGGTACACTGAGAAGTAATCTAAAATAATTGTAAGGTGCACTGGAAAAACTACTGAAACTCCAACCAGTGTATGAAGATGGAATAATCGTCAAGAACAAATTGCTTGAATAAGTCAACAATTTGTTTTAGTCGACATGCAGATCGTCAGCCAGTTAACACATGCATTCATTCCTTCTTGTCAGGAACCTCATCAGAGCTAAAGTACAAACCAAACCCATGGTTTATATAATCAATCAACAACTTAATCGTGAGTCTCAAAAAATACACAGCTCTACCTACATTGCATATGCCCTTAATAAGAAAAAATATATAATTAGAAATACAGAAAAAATACACCTATATCTACCTTTATTTATATCAATAGCTATAGCTATCTCTCTCCCTCTATGTGCATTTGTGTATGTGTATATCTATATATAGTTTTATATATATATATATATATATATATATATATATATATATATATGTATGTATAAGGCCTATATTATTTCATTGACATTAAGGTACATTTTGAAGTAATATATCAAACCAAAATCATTGAAATGAATGGATTTCATCACTCCCTATTATTGCATAAAACCAAATAGTAATGATATTATATATAAATAAAAATAATTTAAAAATAAATAAATAAATAATTAAAAAAAAAAAAACGTTTTTGTTTTGGGAGGGTGGCCAGACTAGCTGCATCCTTCCACTCCTCTACTACCGTAAATATGCCAACTTCCGGCATGCACAGCAGTAGAGAAGAGGACAGATTCCCCTCACCCAGTGTCTTGAGAAAAAACACATACTGCTCTGCATCTTAGACTACTATTAAGGCACACCGATAACCTCAAGCCACACTTTACTGACCCCTTTCATCAGTTAAAGGAATAAAAGTTTATGTAAAGCTGCATTACTAAAGTTCAGTGAAAGCAGATTCAAAGACATCCTTGACACCGTTTCTCTCTCTCTCTCTCTATATATATATATATATATATATATATATATGTATATAAACATAAACATAAACTCTGTAATGATTAAGCATTTTGTATTTATGCAAATTAATAAAATGTGAAGCACAATCACAATGAAATATTTATTTCAGTAAATGGTATTTTTACTATTAGAGGCAAATTTAGGCATGGCACAAGGAAACTTCCCCTACTTTTTACACTGGGATCTTTCACATTCATCTGAACTACCACCAACTCAATCAACCCCATTTTATTCAAAGAACGACACACTCAAGATCGCAGCATTCCCCTCTGCAGTGTCAGCAATCAATTTATCGGGTGCGGGAATAGAACCCACAGCCTTCTGGACCAAAGGTGAGTGTGCTGCTTGCTGCATCACTGAGACGTTAAGCATCATATGCATGAGGGAAATGATGATGTATGCTTCATTTTTTTGTTATATATACGTATACGTATAATTATATATATTCGGATTTAGTTCAAGTTTCTTTGAGTCTTTTGCGTCCAATGCAGCAAAACTTTACTGAGCAAAACCCAAGGATGGATTTTAAAATGGGTCAAGGAAATGAGGCAAGCCTAGCTCTATAATCCTTACAGTCAGTAGTCATGAAGGCTCAGGTTTGACAATAACTATTGTACCTGTTATTATAAATATTATTTATTTTATTTTATTTTACTTTGTTGACTAGGTGAGCACACTAGTTGTAGGTTCCTTTTCAGCAGTGACCCAGGTGCAAATTACAGTGCACAATTCCAGTCATGTGGGTACACAAATGTGAATTTGCAGAATCTATTTCTCTATCTATATATATTGGCTGTAAAGATTCTGTAGATGGCTAGTTCATTTAACTCATTAACAAATTAAAACAAATTACAGCTGAACACTCATGATCATTTATATTAGAAATAAGGAGATTACTTCAGTATTTTGACTATGCCAAATTTGTGCCATTAATGCCCACTATATACTTTTAAAAATGATCAAAACACGGTAGGTTCAGGTTAAGGCACTTTAATCTTGCAGCAAGGAGACAAAAACATGCTAATACAGAGTTTGTCTAACCAGAAACAGGAAATGCATTCATTTTTATAGGTTATCAAATTAATCCTGTCCCACCATGCTGACGTAACAAATTACCACCTTTTGGTCATCATCTGCTGACCATCTTTCCCATGATTTTCTGCTGATTTAAACTTTTTTATGTGAAACATCCTGAGGAAAACAACATGGCCTTGGTTACTTTCAGTTAGATACTTGTTATGTTACATTCAAGATACTATAGCTAAATCAAGCACAATGCTAGCAGTTTGTTTCTCCAAAAAGCCTTTGTCTAACTTATCTCTAACTGTTGCAGCTGCAGAGGTTCCCATCCTCTGAACAAAGCTGTCTGTCTGAAATCATTACATTTATTCAATGGTATATTGTCTATTCATATGCTTCTGACCTAGCAGATTAACACCTGTTTTTCAAGTACATTAGCAGTTAGTAGATCAGAGGGCAACTTGCAAGTTTCAGTAAGCATGCTGCAGTTTCAATAAGGATTATTTTCGGCCTCATATGAAACTCAATTTATAGAAATCACAGTGCATAAGAAATAGAATGAAAAGCATATTAAAAACACTTGATTATTAAATTGTCATTAAGCAAACACATATTAATACATATTTTTCTAACATCTCCCTCTTGTTAATACTTTTTATTCTATTTTCAAAAAAGGATAAACAGTTTACTTCTTTTCCTAACCTCTTCCATTTGGGATTTGCAGTTAAGAAAGTCATTTAGTTTAAACTTCTATGAAAGCGTCTCACATTCTAGCAGCTCTTCGAATTCAGTACTTTGATACATAGTTTCAGATACGGATATATCTATGAATTCCTTAATTAATTTCTTCATGCAGGGGATTCCGCAACAAATACAAGCTCCTATTAGGAGTAAACCTACCCCAATAGCAATCAGTATGTTCATAAAGATGGAACCCCACCCCCCAAAGGCATTCTGAAAAACTTTGTCAGAGGGTTTGGGCCTGGTTTGGTCATGGCCGACACTTGCTGAATCACCTTGAGATGATCGTTGATCTCATGCTGATGGTCAGGAATAAACGCACAGCATTCTTCTTTGATTAAAGCACAAGTCCCACCTCTCGCCGCTAGGGTGAAGTCAAGAGCCATTCGGTTTTGAAGCACTACAGTTTTCATGGCATTCAGTTTATCAGTTATCAGTTCAAGGGCAGAAAAAGTTGCATTACTCATTATTTCGAGAAGTTTAGACAGCTTTCGCAGTTTCCATATTGATTTAACTCTGCCATACATGGGTGATATAACTGCCCAGGATATAACAGCATCGCTCAAGTCCATGTGCACAAGTTTGGTTCTCACATTACGATGGATTTTCCACCCTGCTTCGATTCATCCCACTGGATTCTCTGGTTTCTTAACAGTTTGTTTGGTTACGTCTTGAGTATTTCGAATACTCCCTTGAGGCAAGGCTGCAGTGTGTCGGATGGCCGGAACCAGGTATCCCAAAAAACAACTGCCAGACCAATTCTCAGGTAACCATTTATATGCCTTTTTCCCACATACAAAATAACAGTCCTCTACCTTTGTCATTACTTTGTTACGAAAAGACTGCCCTGCATGAAACATTTTCTTATCTATCACTGATAACTGTTTGAAAAGTACAGGATTGTGCTGCACCTGATCAAGAGTTTTATGCACAGATTTTAAAAATGAATCATAATCGGTACTACAAGATCCACTCAAATCATTTGGTTTTCTATAACATTTGTATTGTACAGTAACATTACATTTACTCCACCCAACTTGGATGGAGTTATTTTTATAAAAGCATACAATTCCTTTTTGTGTCACAGGCAAATACAGTTATACTTTATCTTGGGCTTTAATAGCAACTGTGTCAAAAAACAGATTTTTCCAGGTCTCATTGACCCCTAGGAGGATAGCAGTCATTAACAAACCCCTGCATGCTGTTGGTATGGTCGTACAGACCCAGCAGTTCGAAACATTGAAAGTCTCTGCATATACACGTGTAATTGCCTGATAAGTGTTAAAGTTCAGATGCCAGTCTATGTTTGGTTCATTACGTTTAATCAGTTCAACCTTTGTGGCAGGAAAAAAGTATGGCCACAGCAAAAAGAACAATGTGATCAATATTGCAACAAAAACAATCGTACAAGTTTTCTGAAATTGTTCAGTGTCTCTACTCACTCTGTATCTGGCCATTTTGTTCTTGTTGTGCAACAGTAACAAGGTTTTTGTCCAATTCAAAGTTTTTAACCAGTTTACAGTGTGTCAAATGGATCCAAGAAGCTTGTTCCGCGATTTTGACCGTGGTGGGTGTCGACAGCAGTACCTGGTACGGACCTTCCCACTTCGGAGAGCTCCAGTTCTTCCGCTTCGTAATCTTCACCCAGACCCAAGTGCCTGGGGCTACTGGTGCTTCCGATTTCGGTTGCTCTTTATCTGAAACAGAATTTAACTGCAAAAGTTTGTTATTCAAAAATCTCCTCATATAACCTGCAAGTGAACTGTCAGCCTGCTGCTCTGTAGACATGAGAGGTTTCCACTGAGGTGTATAGTATGCCCTCCCAAACAAAGTTTCAAAAGGAGTTAATCCCTTTACATTTGGAACAGTTCTCATACTCAACTGTGCTAAAGGCAAACAGTGCACCCAATTTTTATGTGTTTCTTCTATCAATTTCCTAAGCCTTTTCTTCAGTACTCCATTGTGCCGCTCTACTAGTCCTGCAGATTGGGGGTGATACGTACAGTGATTCTTTAACGATATTCCAAAGTAACGACTAAGTTGCTGAATTGTTTGGTTCACGAAATGTGTCCCGTTATCACTATAAATCTTTTCCAGTATCCCAAATCTGGGTATAATTTCTTTAACAAGGACCTTTGCAACCGTAGCTGCATCTGGATTTTTAGTTGGAAACGCTTCTACCCATTTGGAAAACATGTCTATAATAACTAAGCAGTATTTCTTATTCTCACATTTATTCAATTCTATGAAGTCCATACAAATGGTATAGAACGAATATGGTGGTGTTGGAAAATTCCCTCGCTTAGGCTTCAATGCCCCTTGTGCATGATGCTTGTTACAAACATGGCATACTGCACAAAATTTTTTTGTATAGTTTGTAAACCCATAAGTTGTAAACACTCGATTCACTAACTGTACCATCCCCCCTGTTGAGACATGGCTCTGCCCCTGGCTCAACAATGCTGCATATCTAAATAAATTATATGGCAAAATTGGTTTCTTTTTCTTGAAGATGTACAGTCCCTTTTCAAGGATTGCTCCTCGTTTTATCCACTTTTGTTTCTCAAGATTTGTAGTAAGTGTCTGCATTGTTTTTAACATCTCTAAATCTAAAGTCTCTGAGGGTTTTAATTCCTCGCTCAAAAGAAAAGTTTCTGTGGCTGAAGCTACCTGCTTTGCAACTGTATCAGCCCGTGCATTACCTTTTGAAATTCTATCCTGTTGTTTTCTATGAGCTACACATTTGCAAATAGCTACTTTTTTAGGTAACTGAATTGAATCTAACAAGTCTAAAATAAGTTGCGCATGATTAATCGGTTTACCAGTAGATGTTATCATTCCTCTATTTTTCCACTGTTGCGCAAAAACATGTACAGTAGAAAAAGCATACTGACTGTCAGTATAAATGTTTACTTTCTTACGTTTTGCTAAGGTACATGCCCTTGTTAGGGCAATTAATTCTGCTGCTTGTGCAGATAAGTTGTGTGGCAAAGATTTTGCTTATAAAGTTTCAGTATCAGAAACGACTGCATATCCCACTAGGTTCTGTCCTGTAGGACCCCTCCTGCACGAGCCATCCACATAGCATGTCACCTCAGCATCATCCAAGGGAACATCCGTAAGGTCTTGTCTAGGTAGTGTCTTTCACTCAATCTCCTGCAGGCAGCAGTGCGGGTTGCCATCTACAGGGGTTGGAAGCAAAGTTGATGGATTCAAAGTTGTACATCGTTCAATTGTCATATGAGGTTGGCCCAACAGAATGGTCATACAGGAAAGATGTCTAGCTGGAGAAAGATATGCTGCTTTTTCTTGCAGTAAAATGATTGCGACTGCATGAGGCACTCTCAATGTGAGAGGGTGGAACAATACTACTGAGGCTGAAGCCTGCACTGTCATTGCAGCTGCAACTATTGCTTGCACACAGTGGGGCAAAGACCGTGCCACTGGATCTAACTGTGATGAATAGTAAGCTATGGGGCGTTGTTTGTCCCCATGTTGCTATGTCAACACTGATGTCATATAATCTTGCTTACAATCTACAGTTTGAATAAACTGCTTGTTATAGTTTGGTAATCTTAAAACTAAGGATGATGCTATCAATTGTTTTAGCTTACAGAAAGCTGCTTTTGGTTCAGATGTCCATTGTAATAAATCCTGTACAGCCATCGGTTTCTTAAATATTAAATCAGCCAGTGGAGCAGATTCCAAAGCATAGTTTGGTATCCAGCTCCGACAAAAATTAGTAGTTCCCAGGAAGGACATCATTTCCTTCTTGGTAGTTGGTCTAGGTGCTTGTAAAATCGCTGTTTTTCTGTTTTCATTTAATATTCTACCTTCTTTGGATATTACATATCCTAAGTATTTAACTTGTTTTCTCCAAAGCTGCAACTTGTCTTTGTTTACTTTGTGGCCTTGAGTAGCTAAAAATTGTAACAAAACTATTGTGTTTTTTTTGCATTCTTGCTGGGTGGGGGCTGCCAGCAGAATGTCATCTACATAAAGTAGAATCTGACTACCTTTTGGTGGGATAAATCCCGCCAAGTTGCTTGCCATTTTTTGTGCAAATATCGTTGGGCTTTCACAATACCCCTGTGGTAATCTGGTATATGTATACCGCTTTTCCTGAAATGTGAATGCAAACCAATATTGGCTGTCAGGGTGTATCGATATTGAGAAAAATGCATGACTTATGTCTACCACTGAAACATATTTCTGTTCTGGCTTTAAATCATTCAGTAAAATATGCGGATCTGGCACCGTTGGTGCTCTGGGTATAACTGCATTGTTCACTGCTTGTAAGTCTTGGACCATACGCCATTCCCCATTTGCTTTCTTGACAGGAAATAAGGGTGTGTTACATGGTGAATCAGGGGATTCTATTAGGACTCCTTCCTTGAGTAAGGCTGCTACGATAGGTTTGATTCCTACCTCTGCATCCTTTCTCAAGGGATACTGTCTTTGCCGGGGTCTAAAAGCTGACTTTGGCGTTATGGTAACTGGTCCTGCTGTTCGTATTAATCCTACATCTGATTTCCCTGCAGACCAGAGAATGTCTGGTATGTTCTGCAAGGCTTTTTCCTCTTCTTTTAATAATAGTAATACTCAGCTATCCTCACTAGCCTGTGAGTGTACAGCTGGGTGTGTCTGTGTGATCCAATTCAATTTCTGTTTTTGTACTCCTTGTTCTGAGAGTTTTAGTTCTGTCTGTTTTTCCCACCTCGTGACTTTCTCACCTAAGTCTGCCCATTTTAGAGTTTTGTTCTTAGTCAGACTAACATGGGGCAGTCGATTAGATTTGTAGAGTGTCAAAAATTCCTGGGGCAATGAACAGCTTGCTACACTGTTCCCTTCTGTATCCCAGTACAAATTTCGCAATACCAGCCTATTTGCATGGTTTTGAAACAATTCTAGTTCATAATCTTTATCAGGACCTGGTCTATTACAGTAATATAGAGTTCAATGCAACAAATGCTGTTTGTCAGTGTCGAGGGAGGGGAACTTGCTGGTAGCTACATTCATTAGTTCTTCGGTTACTGCCCCTGGACCAGTCGTAACCAAGTCCTGGCTGTACCAATAATGCATTTCACCCTCCGGTCGCACTACAAAAGTGTCCATTTGTCACTGTGCTTTTATACCCTGCAGGGTTGGAACAACTGCTATGCCAAATATCTGCATTAAATCTCTACCCAAAAGGTTCACTGGGCATTTTGCAGAAACTACAATTTTACTTTTCTGAGTCATCCCTGAAACAGGGTCTATTATGGTAATGTCATGGGAGAGTGGCTCCTGATATAGCTGTCCGTTAGCTGCTTTTACTAGTATATAGTCTGGTGATTCTGTATCTTCTGGTAGTTTGGAAAGGTGTATCAGGGTCTGTGAAGCCCCTGAGTCACACAAAAATGTAACTTCCCACCCCTCCACCAGAAGCGTCACTTCCGGTTTTGTATCTGCTAAGTAAAGGTCTAAGCTCAAAAGAGCTTGGTTTAAAATTTTATTTTCTTCTACGTCTGTGTATTCATATACATCCTCTACCCCTTGTGTCACATCCTCTTTACCTGCTATCACATTTACACTTGCCTTTTCCTGCTCACTCTCACCCAATGATTCCTGACTATCATATAGCCATTCCTCATCCTCCTTATTTTCTGTAGTCGCCTTTTTATTTAGCCTGCTATCCCTTGCTAAATGTCCTTTTTTCCCGCACTTAAAACACTCACCCTTTTTCTTTCTTTCTTCGAAATCTTCTGATCATTTGTCAGATTGTTTATTTCCCTGGGCATTTTTCTTACCCTTTTTCCCAGTTTGTACTACAAATACTTCTGACCCATCTTCTGCTGAAAATACTTGGGTTTTCTTTTTCTTTTTACTGTTAAAATGTCTTCCTGCATGTCTAGCATATTCAAGTAAGGCTTGTAACCTACTTGTTCGATGATCTATCATATGCTTCGTAATGAAGCTACTAATAGGTGCAATGCACCCTTTCAAAAATGTGTTTTTTAATTGTTGTTTATATGGGGAATCATTTGTTTGATTTTCAGGAACTGTCATGCCACTATGATTGTTAAAGCATTCTAATAACCTGGCATAGTACCCATCTACTGTTTTTTTTCCCTGCTGTATACATTGATTAATACAAGTCCAATCAGCCCTAGGCTTCCACTTTTCAGAGATCCGGTCTGTCAGACCTTTTACTCTGCCATCTAGGTCTGCGTCAGTATGTGGGAGTGGTCTAAGTTGTGCGTCACGAGGATTCCAGCTGCCACAAATCATGTGCCAATCTGGGCCTACAATTTGTCTAACTACTTTTTCTACTTCCTCTCCAATCATACCTTGTAAATCTTCTAAAAACTTCCTAAAATTCACTTTTGGGTAGGGAATACCTTCTGTGGCTTTCCGGATATCTTCCGGTGTCCACGGTATATAAACTAAAAGAGTCGGATCTTGTCTTGCCTGCCCTGCCTGAGGATTCGGTACTTCTATGAGCGGACATATTTATTTTTCGCTCATAACTTGTGAAGCTCTATTTAACACATTTAATTCAATTTCCCTCCTCAAGTCACGTGTTCAAGATCTGGTCTCGATGGGATCCCTGACAAATGGTTGTGCTTTTACAGGGACAGCTGGGTATAGCGGAGGTGGATCAGCACGTCCACTCGCTTCATATTCTGGCAACGGAAGTGGAGGGGGCAAAGGAGGGGCCGTCACTATTACTAAATTATTATCTTCTTTGTCTAAAAACATCGTTTTTTTAATTTTTAATTCTTTGTTCCCTACAATTTGCTTCCTCAAGCCACCTGTGTGCCTGAGGGACTCCTAATTGTCTCTGCTTTTTTAATTTGCCTTTCGCATCTATTTTTAACTGTTTTACAAGTTTCATAAGTGCGAGTTTATCTAACCTACCCTCGAATTTGTACTTATCGACCCATTTGGTATAATATTTAACATTATCGGAACGCTGTAATTGATTATACTTCGCGTCTTCGGTTAGGGGTGTGTCCCGGGAGCCTTTTGTGCACTGATTTTCCATTGGTGTCTTAGCTAAGCTGTAAATTGTTACGTAACCCTTTCTATCACATGGTACCACAAGTCTACACCTTTTTTTTTTTTTTACAGTTTATCTAGAATAACTGTCTACCTATTATGTTTCCCTGATCTATGACAAAAAACAGTAATACCTTCTTCTGTCTGTAATTTGCATAAGCAATTTACCTGACAAAAAAGAATAAATCTGTAACTGGTCCCTGATCTTGAAACAAAAATAAGGTAATTCCTCCTTACCGCACCCTCCATGAGTTGATCCACCGGATCGTTGACTCGTCCTCTTATCCCAGATCAGAAACAGTGGCTGGCCTCTTTCGAACGACAATTCAGTCGGAGGTCTTGCAAAGCAGAAGAGCCGATTTGGCCTCTTCTCCGTACGGATGCATGCCAACGGGCCCAATTCTGACCTAGGTCCAGAGCGAGAGATACGTTTTCCGGTCCGAAGGACCAATCTGTCAAAGGAAAAATATACTTTAAAAATTATCAAAACACGGTAGGTTCAGGTTAAGGCACTTTAATCTTGCAGCAAGGTGACAAAAACGTGCTAATACAGAGTTTGTCTAACCAGAAACTGGAAATGCATTCATTTTTATATGTTATCAAATTAATCCTGTCCTACCATGCTGACGTAACAAATTACCACCTTTTGGTCATCATCTGCTGACCATCTTTCCCATGATTTTCTGCTGATTTAAACAATTTTTATGTGAAACATCCTGAGGAAAACAACATGGCCTTGGTTACTTTCAGTTAGATACTTGTTATGTTACATTCAAGATATAGCTAAATAAAACACAATGCTAGTAGTTCATTTCTCCAAAAAGCCTTTGTCTAACTTATCTCTAACTATTGCAGCTGCAGAGGTTCCCATCCTCTGAACAAAGCTATCTGTCTGAAATCATTACATTTATTCAATGGTATATTGTCTATTCATATGCTTCTGACCTAGCAGATTAACACCTGTTTTTCAAGTACATATCCACAAGGCATAAACAAGAATATTGCTGTGCTAGCAGTTACTAGGTCAGAGGGCAACTTGCAAGTTTCAGTAAGCATGCTGCAGTTTCAATAAGGATTATTTTCGGCCTCATATGAAACTCAATTTATAGAAATCACAGTGCATAAGAAATAGAATGAAAAGCATATTAAAAACACTTGATTATTAATTTGTCATTAAGCAAACACATATTAATACATATTTTTCTAACAACTATTAAGGCACACCGTTAACCTCAAGCCACACTTTACTGACCCCTTTCATCAGTTAAAGGAATAAAAGTTTATGTAAAGCTGCATTACTAAAGTTCAGTGAAAGCAGATTCAAAGACATCCTTGACACCATTTCTCATTCTCTCTCTCTCTCTCTCTCTCTCTATATATATATATATATATATATATATATATATATATATATATATATATATATATGTATATAAACATAAACATAAACTCTGTAATGATTAAGCATTTTGTATTTATGCAAATTAATAAAATGTAAAGCACAATCACAATGAAATATTTGTTTCAGTAAATGGTATTTTTACTATTAGAGGCAAATTTAGGCATGGCACAAGGAAACTTCCCCTACTTTTTACACTGGGATCTTTCACATTCATCTGAACTACCACCAACTCAATCAACCCCATTTCATTCAAAGAACGACACACTCAAGATCGCAGCATCCCCCTCTGCAGTGTCAGCAATCTATTTATCGGGTGTGGGAATAGAACCCACAGCCTTCTGGACCAAAGGTGAATGTGCTGCTTGCTGCATCACTGAGACGTTAAGCATCATATGTATGAGGGAAATGATGATGCATGCTTCATTTTTTTGTTATATATACGTATACATATAATTATATATATTCGGATTTAGTTCAAGTTTCTTTGAGCCTTAAGTCATTGCATCCAATGCAGCAAAACTTTACTGAGCAAAACCCAAGGATGGATTTTAAAATGGGTCATGGAAATGAGGCAAGCCTAGCTCTACTTAATCCTTACAGTCAGTAGTCATGAAGGCTCAGGTTTGACAATAACTATTGTACCTATTATTATAAATATTATTTATTTTATTTTATTTTACTTTGTTGACCAGGTGAGCATACTAGTTGTATGTTCCTTTTCAGCAATGACCCAGGTGCAAATTACAGTGCACAATTCCAGTCATGTGGGTACACAAATGAGAATTTGTAGAATCTATTTCTCTATCTATCTATATATAGATATACTGGCTGTAAAGATTCTATAGATGGCTAGTTCATTTAACTCATTAACAAATTAAAACAAATTACAGCTGAACACTCATGAGCATTTATATTAGAAATAAGGAGATTACTTCAGTATTTTGACTATGCCAAATGTGTGCCATTAATGACCACTTTAAAGTACTAGCCAATTAGGTTTGCTATCTTGCACTTTTACTAAGCCACATTCATAACAGATTAACGATAGTCCAATGTATATCTGCAGGCACTGAAGTGTACCTGTTACACCTGTACAGGTTTGAGCAATGATGACAGTGTTTACCACTGAATATAATCCCAGTAAAATCTACCTCCTGCTACAGCATACAATGTTTTAGCAAAACTGAGTTATCCAGTACTGCTCTCAGGGTCCAGACAATAAACTTACACTGGGAACTCTGACACAATCAGACACAGCCATATGAAGGGGAGACAAAACAGACACCATTACTGAATGTGGGTGTAAGAGGGAATTTAAGTACATTAACTTACAAAACATTCAGAAGTATCAATAATCCAGCAGCACCTTCTGTGCCAAGAAACCAATTAATTAGATTGGTAATAATACAAAAGCAACAATTGCCAAGGCTATGTTATCACTGTTGGGCTCAGACTCTGAATAAAACTTTAGGAGAGCGAAGTTACTGACATAAATCAAACCCATACTGACCAGCTCAGTAGTGGTCCTCTATACATACCAAAGGATATACTGCAGCAGGACAGGGTTTTATTCTTGTGACCAGGGTGTTACATACTATAAGTTGTGTGCTATAAAACACTGACTACCAGAAATGCCTTTCTGGCTTTCCACTTATTACTGCTCAAACAGTGCTACTAAGGTTATGCATGAAAGTCTGAGAGCTAAAGCACAGATCTGGATTTTAATAGCCCCTAAACAGCACTGCATGCCAGCTTATGAGTACTGCGGCAGGCTAGATGAGCCTTAGGCTTTATTTTTTTCCATCAATAAAATCCATGCTTCGAAGAGTCAGCTGTACGAAAATAGATGTCTGATCTCACTGAATAGCTCATGTGGTCAAAGCCTGTACTGCTGTGCTTAGTAGAACACAGAGCATAAAAATAGAATCCTGCAGGAAGAAAAGGATAGAGGGGCTGCCACATTTGTAGGGTCATCTACCTGAATATATTACTTTACATTTCAAGACATAGCTTAGAGACAGTAACAGACTGGATAGTTGATAGTATCTTGCTGGCATATTTTCTGTAGCAGCATAATAATGTATTTTGCAGGACTTTACAAGTTTACATTTTCAAGAACGAGTGCAGTAGTAAATACCGTCTGCAGTTCTGCTACATAGATGCACTGTTGTTTGTTAATGCAGGTAATATGTAATAACATGAATTTCTTTTGTTCTCAGCATTCTGCAAAAAGTGGACCTAGCAGCCTAAAATGATGTTTGCTGATACTTTTACTTCTAATGGTGTTGCACTGCTACTTCATTTCTGCAGTCAGACGTCACTCATCCCCAGTTCTACACTCGATGACTCATAGCTTTTTTTGCTATTTCAGCATTTTGCTTAACAATCAGCTTAATAATCCCTGAAGGCAAAATCAGGTGTATCATCTTTCTGGCAGCCTGTCCTGCTTACCTGTAGATAAGGTACATGAAAGAACTGTCACGCAGGCAGATGTGTCAGCCTGTGCTCACAAACTTATGCATATAAAAGGTTATTCACACAACCAGAAGGAGTGGGTGTGTTGCACACACAGCATATAAAGTCATTCACAGTTACTATACACACACAGACACACACACACACACACACACACACACACACACACACACACACACACACACACACACATATCAGAAAGTCACTCACAGTTACACATACAGAAAAATAATATATATGTATGTATATAAATTGTGTTAAACAAAAAAGAAACATGAAATTAACATTTTTGCAGGGAGGCAAGCCCCCCTGCACCAGGGCTGTAGCCCTCACACACCCCATACTTTAATATTCTCACTCCGAGATCGCACTACAGTGGGGGAAAAGGGAATTTTCGCTTATCCACACCGTAGTATGACCTCCGCAACAGGCATACTTACGTGAAAGTGCTTCTTCTGTGAAAAGCACTTTTTGCGTAAGTATGGCCAGCTAATAATGATTCGGTGATGTTGTCGTTCGGGGATCAGTACAGATCCCACATATATATATATATATATATATATATATATATATATATATATATATATATATATATATATATATAGGTCTTCGTCATTTGATCGAAATTTCATTTGACCTAAACCCATTTGATCGAAATTTTATTTGATCGAAAACCAGTATTCAAGGCAAATAACAGGGATTTGTCCTCCTCCCCAGTGTCGTGCGACCCTGGAGTTGGTATATATAGTTAGGGGTGTGGGTGCAGCCCCACATTGGGGGAAGCCCCCACCTAGTTTCCTTTAAAAGAAGAAAATAACACAAAAGTACAGATTTTAATCGAAAGTAGATGGGGGCTTCACCCCCACACCCCCAATGTGGGGGGGCTGCACCCTCCACACCCCCTAACCATATATACCAACTCCAGGGTCGCACAACATTGGGGAGGGGGAAAATCCCTGTTATTTGCCTTGAATACTGGTTTTCGATCAAATTAAATTTCGATCAAATGGGTTTAGATCAAATGAAATTTCGATCAAATGAAGTAGACCCATATAGATATATATATCTATATATATATATATATATATATATATATATATATATATATATATATATATATATATATATATATATATATATATATATATATGTATATATATATATATATATATATATATATATATATATATATATATATATATATATATATATATATACACTTGTGTGTGTTTATGTGTATATATATATATATATATATATATATATATATATATATGTATATATACACACACACACACACACACACACACACACACACACACACACACACACACACACACACACACACACACACATGCAACACATGCATATGTGTGCATACAGGCATATTGTATGCATGTGTACTTAGTCAAAAAAGCATATAAACATTCATATATATGACACACATTCGTATATGCACAGAACACAGTCACTGGTATATACACATGTAATTATATGCATGCACACACATACATTTATTTATTTATTTATTTAGCAACATTTGTTTACCAGGAAAGTTTGATTGGATAATTTTATCCATTTTCAGTGGAGGCCCAGTGAGAAAAGCTTCACAAATAAAAAAACAGAAAATATGTATCATAGCTGAAATCTGACATCATGTTATAATGCACTGTAAATACATAGATTAATACACATATTAACATACATGTGACATGTAGAATAATACACATCTACCGACATTAAAAAAGGATAAGTACAATATGATGTAGCATTTCAATGTGTTGACATGTTATAAGTGCAAGAGATTAATACTCACTCGTGAAGCAAATATCAGAGTGGAAAATTCAAACAATGGCTGAGGAGGAGGACAGGAATGGTGGAGCAAAAATATGGAGTGCAGAAGAAATAATGAGTAAAAGCAAGATTAAGAGTAAAAATTATTTCCGCTTTTCCCATTGGGGGTTGCCACAGTGGATCGCCAGTCTGCAAATTGTTTGTCGGTGGAGTTTTTACGGTGTCAAGTTGCCAGCCCAGTGTCCAACCTTCACAGAAGGCACACGCACAGACACCTACCTGCATGTCTTTAAAACTCACTCAACCACAGGGAGGACATGCGGACTCAGCACAGAAGGCGCTGCAGTGAAGAATTAAACCTGAGAACCTCTTGCTGTGAGGTAAAAATGCTAAGCACTGTACCACCACGGCCATCTTAAAAGTAACATTAAGATTAAGAGAGATAAAAACAAGGAAGCGGAGAAACAGGATATATATATATATATATATATATATATATATATATATATATATATTTTTATTTATTTATATATATATAGGTATTAGAGGAGAAGAAGCTCAAATGTTGCCCAGGAGAACAGCAAGTGAAAAGCCAAGAGTAAGTGAGGAATTCTTTTAGTTGCATATGCAATCATAACCTCATATAAGCATGCACTTATATAAACATATATGCAAGCACACCCACACACTCTGTAAATAAGTGCAGTGTTCTCATTAGTCCCCTCGTCACCCCCTTCCCTTTATACTCTACCTTTATATAGCAGACATATACCTCATTTACATATTTCTGCATTTAGACCAATTGCTGTTATGGATTGAGAATTTCTATACGTGCTGGGTTAACAATGTCATTTAGGGTATTTGTAGAAGTGAGGCAATGATCTTAGGATCTATGATTCTGTAATGATCACTTAAAACATGAACAACATGACTGATTACATAAATATAGCCCTTTTGTGCTAGTGTGTTTACCCATTCACCCAGTGCTAAACATAAAAGAAATTATGAACATTCTAGCTTTCAGACCACAACCACTGAGTATGAGTACATATAACTAGCCAGCAGTGTGCAACATAGTCCTTTTCTAGTAGCAGCTGCATTGACTGAAATTAGGCAGTAAGACTGGAGGTTGTGCCCATGCTTTAGTTCATCCCCTCTGTGTAATGTGGTTCAATGCATAGCTAAGTGCATAGAGGTCTGATGTGATCTTATTGCTATGATTATTCTAGATATATTTTGTTTAATAGTTAGTCTTGTTATGTTACTGTTATTTTAGTTTTTGTTTTTCGTAGATGTAAAATAACTGCTTTGTGAAAAACATTTTCTCTAATTTGGTTCTTCATTTACATAAAGTAAACTATGTGCTTTCCATTGCTGGTCATTTCTTCCATTCAGCTCTGCCCCATTTCTGCTATCTTGATTTTACTTTCTACTGACATTTTATGGCGCTACCTTCTTCCTACTCCATGGAGCCCCTCTTTCCCTCCTAATATTGTTTTATTTATTTATTTTTTTATTTTACATTTGTTGACTGGGCTAGTCTAACTGGATATAGGTCCATTTTCAGTAGAGGCCCAGGGAGATAAGCTCCAAATTAATAATTATAATGATACTAAATAAAATCCCATTAAAGAAGTACATGTAAAGTAATTAGGTAAAAATTAGATAAAATTAAGACATTGTTACTAGTGACAAAGTTATAAGATATAAACATGCAGTAGTTAGGAAATAAACAAAATATAGTAGCACATGACATACATGGAGAAAATGCAAAAAGTACAGAGAGTAGGGAAATAGTAAAGTAAGAAGAAAAGTAAGTACACACTTTTTTTTTTTTTTTTTTTTTTTCTTCATAGATAGTAAGAAGGAGTTACAGATCAGTGGGTGCCACTTTGACATAGAAATTGGGTGTTAGAGATGTGAAGTATAGTCAGGGGTCATGAAATAAAGTTAGTCAGGATTAGTACAGGGGCACAGCCATTGTGTTTTGAGGTATAGCTTGAGTTTCTTTTTAAAGAGAGATTTTGAGGGAATAGATGAAAGTTCAGAGGGAAGCAGGTTCCATTATTGCTGTTTATTGTGGTTTATTGCTGTTTTTTTTTCTCATTCAGTGACTACATGTCTTTCTCACATTCCTGTTATTCGTGGGTGCATCTATTGTTGTGTTTACAAAACTCCAATATCACCTGCTAATAAGTTATTATCTTTCCAACATATGATCATCCCAACAGTAAAGTTTCCTGAAACCAAAGACACATATCTTACAGTTTACTTCCTTAAGTATGACAGCAAGTTGTATGGTACTCCCTTTAATTCTCAACCAAAGTTAGTCAATGACTGCTGCATCCAGTACTTCTTGGGGCACAGAGAAATATGCTTTAAGAACAGATAATGTCACACATGCAGATATATCAGAAATGTACTGAGCCTGTGTTTTTTTATAGGCCTTCTATCTGTACCTGTGCATACCTACAGGATTACATGCCTGTGATCATTTCATGTTCTTTCTTTAGGTTATCTCATTCGGCCTATGTAGTTACTGGTCAGTGTCCAGCCTACAAAGGGGTGACCTTGCTGCTGCACTGGTCTATACCTATGATTGACATAGTTTAGCCATTTAAAACAGGCTCTTGCTAATTTGGTGAGCTTACTGATTTCACTGCTTTAGCCAGGTTCTCCTAGTGTTTTGAAGTTATTGTTTACTCACTATTCATAAACCAAAGGGTCTCTCATACCAAACAACAGGGAACTCAGTATGTAATAGGGGCGGCACAGTGGTGCAGCGGTTAACATTGTCGCCTCACAGCAAGAGGTTCTCCGGTTCGATTCTTGGCTGGGGTGCCTTCTGTGTGGAGTTTGCATGTTCTCCCTGTGTTCGCGTGGGTTTCCTCCGGTACTCCGGTTTCCTCCCACATTCCAAAGACATGCATCTGGAGCATTTCTCCCCGGGCCTCCGCTGAAAACAGGCTCTGTGGAACCTAGTCGGACTTTCCCGGTCAACAAATGATAAATAAATAAATAAATAAAACTCTACTGTGGTCCAGTTTCCTAAGAAAGCCCTGCAGTTCATCTGGTCAGCCATAAGGATATGTTCCCCTGCCAATGGACTGACCCATCTTGTTTCTGCTGCAAAATTCTGAGTTACATGTGGTCTTTACCCCTTATAGTCAGTGAGTTCTTCAGGTTTTTTGATCCCTTTGAGTCTTCTTTGTGTAAGATGATCCTTGCACAAATATGAACCCACCCACCCCTCAGGCAATGAGAAGAGAACCTTATCTGTTATACAGATAGTACCAGGAAAACAGCAATTTATTATGCATAAGCTGTACTAACTTAACTTCTGGTTTGGTATTTACAAAAGGGTTTCTACTAAAGTTACAGATAGTATCACTGCAGTGCAACCAATATTTTACGGCATTAGGCATAAGTGTTAATAACATTAAACTGAATTAGCAGCTCAGAATATCTAACTATTCCTTAGAAATGAAAACTATTTGCCATAATTTTCATTCATTGTAAATTGTTTGTTTTGTTTACTATAAATTTAACTTTAAGTATTCATGAATGCTTTTGTTAGTTGCACATGAGCATGCACGTAAATAGACACACAGACAGACACTTTCGCACACATGCACACCCACATGCATATATCCATTTCACATTAAATGTCATTACTTTTCCAGATATAAGTACTCTGATGAAGTCTTGGAGGACACAAGATGCTTCCTTGTGTAATTTATAAAAATGTTGTTTCTTGGTTGCAGCCATTTTTTTGTTTGCTTTTGTTGTTGGTTTTATGGCTTTGCTAGTGACTGTTGGGTTTTATTTATTTATTTTTTACACATAATACATAGACTGTTACTGGTCTTTGAGGACTTGCTACTGCTTAGTTACCAAGATGACTTACCTTTTTTCCTTCCATAGCCACACATCCCACAATTCTGTTTAATACCCTTGTCTGCATCTTAGATGATCATCATGGAATCATAGAGGCCAAGAAGCTCCAGATAACTTTGTTTTTACTAGCAGTGATATGTATCTTCCTCTCCTTTAGCCTTTGTACCTCAGTAGGGTCAGCGTTCATCTGCCCCTCCATTCTGCCCATCCTCACCCTCATATATTGCCAAAGTTTACTAACGTGGCCCCACACCCTTCCTCTCTAGATGAATGAGTGCAGCCATCATCTATCTATCTATATATACATAAATACATACATATATATATATATATATATATATATATATATATACAACACCGAATACCATTACACCAACACACTACAAGTAAACAACACAGTACACTACATAACATATCCACTATCCCTAACCCAAACCCTAACCCTAAGGTCCGACACTACCGCACACTTACCCTACCTGCACCCTAAC